>NW_026999316.1:198191-222461 GCF_037126465.1 Ornithodoros turicata
TATTCACATGTATTACACCTATTTTACACCCTAGAACCTTGGCTTGAAAATTTTCAAGGGTGTAACTATGGTGAGTTACACCCTTTTATGAGACATTGTCAGGAGTGTGTGATGATGGTGCAACAGAGGGTGTATTTCGAGGTGAGACAGGCTCCATTACACAGGCTAAATGTATTCCTGTTCCTGTGCAGTGTTGGAGTGCTTGTGGTACTCAGAACTTAAGCTTGTGATACAAGTTGTGATATAAAGACCAAATGCACAGTTACTCAACATTTGGTACACTGTCATCTAACCCCTCAAGGTTAGATGACTGGAAAATATCAAATTACTACTATGTGATAAAGCTGTATTAAGTGATACGTTTGAATACCTTCATGCCTACGTAATGTAGGATATGTACGATGCTGCATGCATAATGTCAACCTAATAAAAGCATAACTATTCAGTTCTTGTGATTGTGTCTTATATGTATAATGCCCGCATATACCCACATCAATCACCTATAACATGTGTGTGCTGTCCAATATGTGTCTGCAATGTCCTATTTTTGCTTCACACAGAGTACAGCTGAGTAGTATACCTGGAGAGTATTACAAGTTCAGTCTGAGAAAAGTATATTCTTGGCTTTTTAAAAAATATTTTGCATGGCTGTGATTGAAGAGTGATGCCAAGATAGCCACAATGACACTCCAAAGTATGCGCCTTCTGTAAAAACTAGAAACACTATACTTTCGCAATGAAGCTGTAATTTCAAATTTCTTTTCGTTTTTTTTCTTAATAAACATATTCCCCCCTGTAATAATTTCCAGCTGCCTCTTCTAGGGTTTGCAGGTTACATTGCACCCTTCCGCACAATTAAACCCTTGATGTCTTGAGGGTGTTCCGTTACACCTTAAAAGGTGTGCGCCATGCACATGTTCTTTTACACCCTTTAAGGTGTAAAATTATTTAGAGTGTACGTGCGGACTAAACACGCGTCCATGCGGTATTTCTGGCAGCAGTGGCTGTCTTATGAATTGTGCACGTATATGCTTTCTACAACTGCATTATTTTCAAATTGTGGGCGATGATTTTTAGTTTGTACGTGGGGACTAAAATCGCGTGTATGCGGTATTTGGGGCAGCAGCGGCTGCGTGATGAACTGCGCACGTTTATGCTTTCGACAATGGCGTTAGTTTCAAATTATAAGTGATTATGTTACTTTTGTACGTGCGGACTAAACACGCGTGCATGCGGTATTTCTGGAAGCAGTGGCTGTCTTATGAATTGTGCACGCATATGCTTTCTACAACTGCATTATTTTCGAATTGTGGGTGATGATTTTTAGTTTGTACATGCGGACTAAAATCGCGTGTATGCGGTATTTGGGGCAGCAGTGGCTGCGTGATGAACTGCGCACATTTATGCTTTCGACAATGGCGTTATTTTCAAATTATAAGTGACTCTGTTACTTTTGTACGTGCGGACTAAACACGCGTGCATGCGGTATTTCTTGCAGCAGTGGCTGTCTTATGAATTGCGCTCGCATATGCTTTCTACAACTGCATTATTTTCAAATTGTGGGCGCTGATTTTTAGTTTGTACGTGGGGACTAAAATCGCGTGTATGCGGTATTTGGGGCAGCAGCGGCTGCGTGATGAACTGCGCACGTTTATGCTTTCGACAATGGCGTTATTTTCAACTTATAAGTGATTATGTTACTTTTGTACGTGCGGACTAAACACGCGTGCATGCGGTATTTCTGGCAGCAGTGGCTGTCTTATCAATTGTGCACGTATATGCTTTCTACAACTGCATTATTTTCGAATTGTGGGCGATGATTGTTAGTTTGTACGTGGGGACTAAAATCGCGTGTATGCGGTATTTGGGGCAGCTGTGGCTGCGTGATGAACTGCGCACGTTTATGCTTTCGACCATGGCGTTATTCTCAAATTATAAGTGATCCTGTTACGTTTGTACGTGCGGACTAAACACGCGTGCATGCGGTATTTCTGGCAGCAGTGGCTGTCTTATGAACTGTGCACGCATAATCTTTCTACAATTGCATTATTTTCGAATTGTGGGTAATGATTTTTAGTTCGTACATGCGGACTAAAATCGCGTGTATGCGGTATTTGGGGCAGCAGTGGCTGCGTGATGAACTGCGCACGTTTATGCTTTCGACAATGGCGTTATTTTCAAATTATAAGTGACTCTGTTACTTTTGTACGTACGGACTAAACACGCGTGCATGCGGTATTTCTGGCAGCAGTGGCTGTCTTATGAATTGTGCTCGCATATGCTTTCTAAAATTGCATTATTTGCGGATTTTGGGTGATGATTTTTAGTTTGTACACGGGGACTAAAATCGCGTGTATGTGGTATTTGGTGCAGCAGTGGCTGCGTGATGAACTGCGCACGTTTATGCTTTCGACAATGACGTTGTTTTCAAATTATATGTGATTCTGTCACTTTTGTACGTGCGGACTAAACACGCGTGCATGCGGTATTTCTGGCAGCAGTGGCTGACTTATGAATTGTGCACGCATATTCTTTCTATAATTGCATTATTTGCGGATTTTGGGTGATGATTTTTAGTTTGTACACGGGGACTAAAATCGAGTGTATGTGGTATTTGGTGCAGCAATGGCTGCGTGATGAACTGCGTACGTTAATGCTTTCGACAATGGCGTTATTTTCAAATTATAAGTGATTCTGTTACTTTTGTACGTGCGGACTAAACACGCGTGCATGCGGTATTTCTGGCAGCGGTGGCTTTCTTATGAATTGTGCACGCATATGCTTTCTACAACTGCATTATTTTCGAATTGTGGGTGATGATTTTTAGTTTGTACATGCGGACTAAAATCGCGTGTATGCGGTATTTGGGGCAGCAGTGGCTGCGTGATGAACTGCGCACATTTACGCTTTCCACAATGGCGTTATTTTTAAATTATAAGTGATCCTGTTACTTTTGTACGTGTGGACTAAACACGCGTGCATGCGGTATTTCTGGCAGCAGTGGCTGTCTTATGAATTGTGCACGTATCTACTGTCTACAACTGCATTATTTTCGAATTGTGGGCGATGATTTTTAGTTTGTACGTGGGGACTAAAATCGCGTGTATGCGGTATTTGGGGCAGCTGTGGCTGCGTGATGAACTGCGCACGTTTATGCTTTCGACAATGGCGTTATTCTCAAATTATAAGTGATCCTGTTACTTTTGTACGTGTGGACTAAACACGCGTGCATGCGGTATTTCTGGCAGCAGTGGCTGTCTTATGAACTGTGCACGCATATTCTTTCTACAATTGCATTATTTTCGAATTGTGGGTGGTGATTTTTAGGTTGTACATGCGGACTAAAATCGCGTGTATGCGGTATTTGGGGCAGCAGTGGCTGCGTGATGAACTGCGCACGTTTATGCTTTCGACAATGGCGTTATTTTCAAATTATAAGTGACTCTGTTACTTTTGTACGTACGGACTAAACACGCGTGCATGCGGTATTTCTGGCAGCAGTGGCTGTCTTATGAATTGTGCACGCATATGCTTTCTACAATTGCATTATTTGCGGATTTTGGGTGATGATTTTTAGTTTGTACACGGGGACTAAAATCGAGTGTATGTGGTATTTGGTGCAGCAGTGGCTGCGTGATGAACTGCGCACGTTTATGCTTTCGACAATGACGTTATTTTCAAATTATATGTGATTCTGTCACTTTTGTACGTGCGGACTAAACACGCGTGCATGCGGTATTTCTGGCAGCAGTGGCTGACTTATGAATTGTGCACGCATATTCTTTCTATAATTGCATTATTTTCGAATTGTGGGTGATGATTTTTAGTTTGTACGTGGGGACTAAAATCGCGTGTTTGTGGTATTTGGGGCAGCAGTGGCTGCGTGATGAACTGCGCACGTTTATGCTTTCGACAATGGCGTTATTTTGAAATTATAAGTGATTCTGTTACTTTTGTACGTGCGGACTAAACACGCGTGCATGCGGTATTTCTGGCAGCAGTGGCTGTCTTATGAATTGTGCACGTATATGCTTTCTACAACTGCATTATTTTCAAATTGTGGGCGATGATTTTTAGTTTGTCCACGGGGAATAAAATCGCGTGTATGTGGTATTTGGTGCAGCAGTGGCTGCGTGATGAACTGCGCACGTTTATGCTTTCGACAATGACGTTATTTTCAAATTATTAGTGATTCTGTTACTTTTGTACGTGCGGACTAAACACGCGTGCATGCGGTATTTCTGGCAGCAGTGGCTGACTTATGAATTGTGCACGCACATTCTTTCTATAATTGCATTATTTTCGAATTGTGGGTGATGATTTTTAGTTTGTACATGCGAACTAAAATCGCGTGTATGCGATATTAGGGGCAGCAATGGCTGGGTGATGAACTGCGTACGTTTATGCTTTCGACAATGGCGTTATTTTGAAATTATAAGTGATTCTGTTACTTTTGTATGTGCGGACTCAACACGCGTGCATGCGGTATTTCTGGCAGCAGTGGCTGTCTTATGAATTGTGCACGTATATGCTTTCTACAACTGCATTATTTTCGAATTGTGGGTGATGATTTTTAGTTTGTACATGCGGACTAAAATCGCGTGTATGCGGTATTTGGGGCAGCAGTGGCTGCGTGACGAACTGCGCACATTTATGCTTTCGACAATGGCGTTATTTTTAAATTATAAGTGATTCTGTTACTTTTGTACGTGCGGACTAAACACGCGTCCATGCGGTATTTCTGGCAGCAGTGGCTTTCTTATGAATTGTGCACGTATATGCTTTCTAAAGTTGCATTATTTTCGAATTGTGGGTGATGATTTTTAGTTTGTACGTGGGGACTAAAATCGCGTGTTTGTGGTACTTGGGGCAGCAGTGGCTGCGTGATGAACTGCGCACGTTTATGCTTTCGACAATGGCGTTATTTTCAAATTATAAGTGATTCTGTTAATTTTGCACGTGCGGACTAAACACGCGTGCATGCGGTATTTCTGGCAGCAGTGGATTTCTTATGAATTGTGCACGTATATGCTTTCTACAGTTGCATTATTTTCGAATTGTGGGTGATGATTTTTAGTTTGTACGTGGGGACTAAAATCGCGTGTTTGTGGTATTTGGGGCAGCAGTGGCTGCGTGATGAACTGCGCACGTTTATGCTTTCGACAATGGCGTTATTTTCAAATTATAAGTGATTCTGTTACTTTTGTACGTGCGGACTAAACGCGTGTGCATGCGGTATTTCTGGCAGCAGTGGCTGTCTTATGAATTGTGCACGCATATGCTTTCTACAATTGCATTATTTGCGAATTTTGGGTGATGATTTTTAGTTTGTCCACGGGGAATAAAATCGCGTGTATGTGGTATTTGGTGCAGCAGTGGCTGCGTGATGAACTGCGCACGTTTATGCTTTCGACAATGACGTTATTTTCAAATTATAAGTGATTCTGCCACTTTTGTACGTGCGGACTAAACACGCGTGCATGCGGTATTTCTGGCAGCAGTGGCTGACTTATGAATTGTGCACGCACATTCTTTCTATAATTGCATTATTTTCGAATTGTGGGTGATGATTTTTAGTTTGTACATGCGAACTAAAATCGCGTGTATGCGATATTTGGGGCAGCAATGGCTGCGTGATGAACTGCGAACGTTTATGCTATCGACAATGGCGTTATTTTCAAATTATTAATGATCCTGTTACTTTTGTACGTGCGGACTAAACACTCGTGCATGCGGTTTTTCTGGCAGCAGTGGCTGTCTTATGAATTGTGCACGTATATGCTTTCTACAACTGCATTATTTTCGAATTGTGGGTGATGATTTTTAGTTTGTACGTGGGGACTAAAATCGCGTGTATGCGGTATTTGGGGCAGCAGTGGCTGCGTGATGAACTGCGCACGTTTATGCTTTCGACAATGGCGTTATTTTCAAATTATAAGTGATTCTGTTACTTTTGTACGTGCGGACTAAACACGCGTGCATGCGGTATTTCTGGCAGCAGTGGCTGTCTTATGAACTGTGCACGCATATTCTTTCTACAATTGCATTATTTTCGAATTGTGGGGATGATTTTTAGTTTGTACATGCGGACTAAAATCGCGTGTTTGTGGTATTTGGTGCAGCAGTGGCTGCGTGATGAACTGCGCACGTTTATGCTTTCGACAGCGGCGTTATTTTTAAATTATAAGTGATTCTGTTACTTTTGCACGTGCGGACTAAACACGCGTGCATGCGGTATTTCTGGCAGCAGTGGCTTTCTTATGAATTGTGCACGTATATGCTTTCTACAGTTGCATTATTTTCGAATTGTGGGTGATGATTTTTAGTTTGTACGTGGGGACTAAAATCGCGTGTTTGTGGTATTTGGGGCAGCAGTGGCTGCGTGATGAACTGCGCACGTTTATGCTTTCCACAATGGCGTTATTTTCAAATTATAAGTGATTCTGTTACTTTTGCACGTGCGGACTAAACACGCGTGCATGCGGTATTTCTGGCAGCAGTGGATTTCTTATGAATTGTGCACGTATATGCTTTCTACAGTTGCATTATTTTCGAATTGTGGGTGATGATTTTTAGTTTGTACGTGGGGACTAAAATCGCGTGTTTGTGGTATTTGGGGCAGCAGTGGCTGCGTGATGAACTGCGCACGTTTATGCTTTCGACAATGACGTTATTTTCAAATTATAAGTGATTCTGCCACTTTTGTACGTGCGGACTAAACACGCGTGCATGCGGTATTTCTGGCAGCAGTGGCTGACTTATGAATTGTGCACGCACATTCTTTCTATAATTGCATTATTTTCGAATTGTTTGTGATGTTTTTAGTTTGTACATGCGGACTAAAATCGCGTGTATGCGATATTTGGGGCAGCAATGGCTGCGTGATGAACTGCGTACGTTTATGCTTTCGACAATGGCGTTATTTTCAAATTATTAGTGATTCTGTTACTTTTGTACGTGCGGACTAAACACGCGTGCATGCGGTATTTCTGGCAGCAGTGGCTGTCTTATGAATTGTGCACGTATATGCTTTCTACAACTGCATTATTTTCGAATTGTGGGGGATGATTTTTAGTTTGTACGTGGGGACTAAAATCGCGTGTATGCGGTATTTGGGGCAGCTGTGGCTACGTGATGAACTGCGCACGTTTATGCTTTCGACAATGGCGTTATTCTCAAATTATAAGTGATCCTGTTACTTTTGTACGTGTGGACTAAACACGCGTGCATGCGGTATTTCTGGCAGCAGTGGCTGTCTTATGAACTGTGCACGCATATTCTTTCTACAATTGCATTATTTTCGAATTGTGGGTGGTGATTTTTAGGTTGTACATGCGGACTAAAATCGCGTGTATGCGGTACTTGGGGCAGCAGTGGCTGCGTGATGAACTGCACACGTTTATGCTTTCGACAATGGCGTTATTTTCAAATTATAAGTGATTCTCTTACTTTTGTACGTGCGGACTAAATACGCGTGCATGCGGTATTTCTGGCAGCAGTGGCTGTCTTATGAATTGTGCACGTATATGCTTTCTACAGTTGCATTATTTTCGAATTGTGGGTGATGATTTTTAGTTTTGTCGAGACAGACAGGCCGCACCGGGGTGGAGGGTGGATCCACGGAAGGATTACCGCGATAAAAGGGAGATAAGAGGCATTTCGCAGGAGAGACAAGAGGAGACAACACGGAATTCCTGTTGGGCCTTGGACTTCAGCTTTTACACGATGTGAGTGCCCAATTTGTGTAACTCTTTATCAGGCAATAAAGAGAGTTGTTCGTTCCACTTCTGTTCGTGTCTCCCGGTGTGGCGGTTTGGCAAAAAGACGGGTTGGACTCAACCCCGCGTGGGATTCAGGGGGGCAGAATCCTACAAATTGGCGCCCAACGTTGGGGCCGACCCGTCTTGCCGCACGCCCGGGAAGCACTGACAGCTAGTGTAGTCGCAGTGTAGTTTGTAGCATTTGTCGCCGGTGCCCTTCGCTCGCTGTCGCTTTTGCTGTTTTGTTCGTAGTTCGGTAGTGTGCATTTGCTGGCCATGCCGCCCAAGAGGCCCCCTCTCGAGCCCGTCTACGAGGACGACCCGCCAGTAGCGGAGGACCTGCTTCGGCAGATCACAGCTCTCTGCGCTTTATTGTCGCAGCAGCTCCCCAGTAGCACGTCCGCCGCCCAGCCGTCCTCTGAGCCCCCGCTACGCCTGAACCTGACGATACCGACATTTTCGGGCTACAGCGACGCCAAGTCCGTCGAAGATTTTCTCGCGGACCTGGAGGCTTACCAGACAGCCGTGGGAGCAACCGACGAAGCCGTCCTGCGCCGGATACTACCCGCTGCATTGGTTAAGCTCAGCTGCTGTGTGGCGCCGGTCTCAACCCGCATTTCCGTCTGTGACCGAATTTCAGCGGCTGTTTCGGGAGGAATTTTTGCCCCCGGATTATGCAATGCGTATGCGCGAGGAACTCATGACTCGAACGCAGCACGCGGAGGAGAGCCTGTTGGAATATACCCGGGCAATCCAAGAGCTGTACCGCAGAGCTGAACCGCTCGCGACGGAAAGCGAGAAGGTGGCCCGCGCTATTCGCCAATGTCACCCTCGTTTTAAGCCTTATTTGCGGGGACGAAGCTTTTCTTCGCTCGATGACCTCGCTAAAGAAGCCCGTGTCATCCAAGCAGATTTGTTGGCGGAATTGCAGTACCGCCCACCGCCTAGGCCGGAACAAACGCTGGAGCCTAGCTGCGCATGGAACGGGCCGAGACAGTCGTTAGGCGCGGAATTAAACCCCCGTGGGACTGTTGGAACACACGGCGGTTCGTCCGCCGGGCCAGTTTACCGTTCTTTGGATCCCTTTGCATATGAGCAGAGGAACCGAGCGAGGTCGGCACGAGCAGAGCCGCGCGAGCGCGAAGTCGGTGATGCTCGTCATGCGCCACGGCAGGACAGGCGCGACTCTAGAGCAAGTAATAACGCAGGAACACAACCCCGTTGTTACGGTTGCGGTGAACGCGGTCATTTTCGTCGTAACTGCCCGCAGCAGACCACTACCACCCCCAGACAACCCCCGCAGGGAAACCCGGGACGCCGGCGGCGGTAATTGGGAATGACTCAGTTCTGTCGTCGGCTGCTGAAAATGTTGATAAGAAGCAAGCGAATTCAAACCATGCTATCTTGTCTGATAACGTAGTGGCCTTGGTCCCGCTCGCATGTCGAGCGCAGGATGGCATATGCAACATCGGACCGTTTATCGTGGCGCGCGTTCTGAGTAAGGACGTTGCGGCTTTGGTGGACACTGGAGCGGCTGTATCCCTGATAGGTGACACCATCCACGATTGGTGCCGGGAGCGGAACATTTCCGTACGGACGACCAGGACCTGCCTACGGCTCGCATCAGATGCAGTGGTACCAGCCGGAGGAGCAGTACGTCTCACTTTGACCGTCGACGGACAACGTGTCAGACAACGCTTCATCTACCTGCCCGGATTGGCGGGACTGATGATCCTGGGACGCGCGGATGGGTCTCGTCCTGGACTTACGTCGCGGAGGCTACCAGCATGCAAGCGGTGCTACCTTCTTCCCATTTATGGAGTGGACAACGCCGGAAACGGAGCAGAAACGGACTGGTGAGGAGACCCAGGATCCCGGAGCTGGACAATCCACGTCCGTTGAGCTATTTTCCGGAGCAGAACACCTAGCAGCGACGGTCGTACCCGCTGTTTTGGAGGACGTCCTGAAACGATTTCCAGGAAGCCCAGACCAGCGACGCATGCTCGCTAAAGCATTGCGGCCATTCTCCTGTATGTTCACAGAGAGACCAGGTCTAACCCATGCATTGGAGCACCGGATAGAAACCGGCGACGCAAGGCCGTGGCGATGTAATCCTCGGCCTTTGAGTGTGCATAAGCGCAAGCTCCTCGATGCTGCGCTGGATGAAATGATCGAGACCGGTGCTGTGAGACATTCTCGCAGCCCTTGGGCTTTTCCGGTGGTTCTTGCGCCGAAAAACAATGGAACCGCAAGGTTGTGCGTGGATTACCGCCGACTGAACGAGGTGACGGTAAGAGATTCGTACCCTTTTCCCTCGATAGACTCGATCATGTATTCGTTGGGATCCGCCCACGTGTTTACAACTTTGGACTGCAGTAGAGGATTCCTGCGGATTCCGATAGCACCGGATGATGTTGAGAAAACAGCATTTACCTGTCACAGGGGATTATTTGAATTTGTCCGACTGTCCTTTGGACTGTCTAATTCTCCCGCTAGTTTTCAGCGAGTGATGGACGAGGTGCTCGGCGATGCGAAATACAATTTCGCTATGGCGTACATGGATGACGTAGTAATTTTTTCGCGTACATTCCAGGAACACCTTTCTCATTTGAAAGTGGTGTTAGAACGCATGCAAGCTGCAGGATTGACTGTCAATCCCCGGAAGATGCAGTTGGCTACCAACAGCATCGATCTCCTCGGGTTCAACGTGGAGTCCGGCACGGTCAGGCCGAACGAGGACAAGCTGAAGGCTATCCTTGAGTACCCCCGCCCGATGGATGTGAAAAGCTTGCAGCGCTTCCTCGGTATGATTGGCTTTTATAGACAGTTTATACCGCGATGCGCAGACCTAACGCAACCGCTAACTTGGCTTTTGCGGAAGGGAGCACGATGGTCGTGGGGTCAAGCGCAGGAACAGGCGTTTACCTCTCTCGCTAAAGCGATTGCGGAAACTACCCGCTTGTATCTCCCGGACCTAAATCGCCCATTTCTACTTCAAACAGATGCGAGCGAATACGGCCTAGGTGCAGTCTTGTTACAAGAGCATCACGGTGAACTCCAGCCCGTGGCATTTGCAAGCCGTACGCTGACGCCTCCCGAACGCAATTATAGCGTGACTGAGAAGGAGTGCCTAGCAATCACGTTCGCACTACATAAGTTCGACATGTATTTGGATGGTGCGAAATTCACTATTCAAACTGACCATCAGGCACTGTCCTGGTTAAAGCGGTTGAAAAACCCAGCCGGACGGCTCACACGTTGGAGTTTAACGTTGCAGCGATATGACTTCTCGGTGGAATACCGGAAGGGAACCTCAAATAAGGTGGCAGACGCGCTATCTCGAGCACCGTTGCCCCTTGAGGACGTCGTTATTCCGCAGGAGCTTGTGGCCGCGGTTAACCAGACCGTCACGGAGGAGGAGCTCTCGTGGGGACAGATTGTAAGCAGGAACGACATCCTAAGCGCAGAGGACCGACGGCCTTTGTCAGCGTGTGTCGAGGTGGCTGGAAACAGCAAACCTGGAAGGCACGGAAGACGCTGAGGAGAGGTACGACTCCTACCAGCTGAGCGAGGATGGTCTCCTGGTCCGGTACATTCCCCAGGCGGACGACGAGGAGGTTGGTGATAGCCCCTTTCGGATCGTAGTTCCAAGGAAGCTACGTAAGTCATTCCTCAAATACTTCCATGATTCTGCATTGTCGGGTAGCGGCAGCAAGACTTATTCCAATTCTACAGATCACTTCACGAAGTGGGTTGAGCTTTACCCGCTGCGGAAGTTGGTGTCTCGGATCTGGGACAGACTGCTGGACGTTTTTTCCCGGTTTGGATTCCCGGACCAGCTCATCACGGATACTCAGTTGTCTCGCGACGTAAACCCCCAATTATATAAAAAAATAAAAATAATAATCATCACGGATAACGCCTCGTACTTTACAAGTAAGGTGTTTGTCGATAGTTGCTCTGCATTGAGCATACGTCACGTAAAGACGTCCCCTAATCACCCTCAGGCGAACATAACTGAGCGGGTTAACCGCAACATCAAGATGATGTTGGTATCTTTTACCGAAAGGCATAAAGATTGGGACGCCCGTCTTACGGAGCTTGGCTTTGCCACTCGTACTACGGAAAATAGGTCGACAGGATTTACCCCGGCTTATTTGAATTTCGGACGGGAAATTGTGTTCCCCCTCGAAAACACGTTGCGAACACGGCACACACAGCCTAGTCGTTCGTACGCGAAGTATGCTAATGATCTTCGCGATAGAGTTTCGACTGCCATTCGTTTGGCACGAGAGAGTCTTGAGGTCGCAAGACTGGAGCAGTCTCTCCAGTACAATAAAGGTCGGCGCCAGGTCATTTACCGCGTTGGAGATCTCGTACTAAGGCGAACACATCCCCTTAGCGATGCAGCGAAAGGCTTTGCTGCCTCTCTCGCTGATCGATGGGACGGTCCTTATCGGGTAAGCGCACAGCTAACTCCGGTCACTTACAGGCTCGAGCGTTGCAGGGACAACGAGGAAACTGGCCCCGTCCACGTACAAGACCTCAAGACCTTCAGCCAGCGAATCTCGGACAGCGGCAGGTGGGAGGAGGACCACGATCTAGCATCGCAAGCCCGCTCTCCCTCAAGTCCCCATAGGGCCGGTCAACCATCCCCCCAAGAGACTACTGCCCAGGGCGGGGTTCCCGGGATTACCCGCTATAACCTTCGCCCACGAAAGCAACCGAGGTGACGTTTTCCCATTTTTTTTTCAATGCAGGCCTCGACCGAGGTCCCGGACCCCCAGGGGCCCCTCCACGACATGGCAAGGGCAACCCCCCGGACGTGACGATTGTTCCCTGCCTAACCCAAGATGGCTGCCCTCGCGCCCAGCACAGCATGTGGCAACCTGGACGGTGTTGTCCGGCGACACAAGCGTCGGGTTCGTGTCTCGACGCCGTTGGCGAGACCAGACTCGCCCTCTACGAACCGACCCATCATCCTCGCTCCCTGAACCCTTCAGAGGTCTAACACTAGCCGACCGACACCCGATTGAACCTCCTGCCGTCTACACGCCAGAGGAGAGGTCACAGCTGTGCCCCATATGTGGCACCCTCCAGCTTCACCAGGAAACTCATCGTGCCGGCGCACTACACCTCACCCGTGTTCAACACCAGCTTGCTACTCCTGCCCCAGCGTTCCTGGGCCCGTCGGACGTCCGGGCTGCCCTGGAGCTGATACAAAGGTACCAACCGCACCTATTGGTTGGTCGCCACACCCCCGTTCGCCCTGCAGATGAACGCATACTGGACCTGCCGGACCCCCCGTAACTTTGACTCAGTGGGGGTGCCTGTGTTAAGGGGGAGAAGAATGTGGGGTGGCGCTACTGTCGAGACAGACAGGCCGCACCGGGGTGGAGGGTGGATCCGCGGAAGGATTACCGCGATAAAAGGGAGATAAGAGGCATTTCGCGGGAGAGACAAGAGGAGACAACACGGAATTCCTGTTGGGCCTTGGACTTCAGCTTGTACACGATGTGAGTGCCCAATTTGTGTAACTCTTTATCAGGCAATAAAGAGAGTTGTTCGTTCCACTTCTGTTCGTGTCTTCCGGTGTGGCGGTTTGGCAAAAAGACGGGTTGGACTCAACCCCGCGTGGGATTCAGGGGGGCAGAATCCTACAGTTTGTACGTGGGGACTAAAATCGCGTGTTTGTGATATTTGGGGCAGCAGTGGCTGCGTGATGAACTGCGCACGTTTAAGCTTTCGACAATGGCGTTAGTTTCAAATTATAAGTGATTATGTTACTTTTGTACGTGCGGACTAAACACGCGTGCATGCGGTGTTTCTGGAAGCAGTGGCTGTCTTATGAATTGTGCACGCATATGCTTTCTACAACTGCATTATTTTCGAATTGTGGGTGATGATTTTTAGTTTGTACATGCGGACTAAAATCGCGTGTATGCGGTGTTTTGGGCAGCAGTTGCTGCGTGATGAACTGCACACGTTTATGCTTTCGACAATGGCGTTAGTTTCAAATTATAAGTGATTATGTTACTTTTGTACGTGCGGACTAAACACGCGTGCATGCGGTATTTCTGGAAGCAATGGCTGTCTTATGAATTGTGCACGCATATGCTTTCTACAACTGCATTATTTTCGAATTGTGGGAGATGATTTTTAGTTTGTACATGCGGACTAAAATCCCGTGTGTGCGGTATTTTGGGCAGCAGTTGCTGCGTGATGAACTGCGCACGTTTATGCTTTCGACAATGGCTTTATTTTCAAATTATAAGTGATTCTGTTACTTTTGCACGTGCGGACAGAACACGCGTGCATGTGGTATTTCTGGTAGCAGTGGCTGTCTTATGAATTGTGCACGTATATGCTTTCTACAATTGCATTATTTTCGAATTGTGGGTGATGATTTTTAGTTTGTACGTGGGGACTAAAATCGCGTGTATGCGGTAATTGGGGCAGCAGTGGCTGCGTGATGAACTGCGCACGTTTATGCTTTCGACAATGGCGTTATTTTCAAATTATAAGCAATTCTGTTACTTTTTTACGCGCGGACTAAACACGGGTGCATGCGGTATTAGGGGCAGTAGCGGCTGCGTGATGAACTGCGCACGTTTATGCTTTCGACAATGGCGTTAGTTTCAAATTATAAGTGATTATGTTAGTTTTGCACGTGCGGACAAAACACGCGTGCATGCGGTATTTCTGGTAGCAGTGGCGGTCTTATGAATTTTGCACGTATATGCTTTCTACAATTGCATTATTTGCGAATTTTGGGTGATGATTTTTAGTTTGTACGTGGGGACTAAAATCGCGTGTATGCGGTATTTGGGGCAGCAGTGGCTGCGTGATGAACTGCGCACGTTTATGCTATCGACAATGGCGTTAGTTTCAAATTATAAGTGAATATGTTACTTTTGTACGTGCGGACTAAACACGCGTGCATGCGATATTTCTGGCAGCAGTGGATGTCTTATGAATTGTGCACGCATATGATTTCTACAATTGCATTATTTCCGAATTGTGGGTGATGATTTTTAGTTTGTATGTGCGGACTAAAATCGCGTGTATGCGGTATTTGGGGCAGCAGTGGCTGCGTGATGAACTTCGCACGTTTATGCTTTCGATACTAGCGTTAGTTTTAAATTATAAGTGATTCTGTTACTTTTGTACGTGCGGACAAAACACGCGTGCATGCGGTATTTCTGGTAGCAGTGGCTGTCTTATGAATTGTGTACGTATATGCTTTCTACAATTGCATTATTTTCGAATTGTGGGTGATGATTTTCAGTTTGTACGTCGGGACTAAAATCGCGTGTATGCGGTATTTGGGGCAGCAGTGGCTGCGTGATGAACTGCGCACGCTTATGCTTTCGACAATGGCGTTATTTTCAAATTATAAGCGATTCTGTTACTTTTGTACGTGAGGACTAAACACGCGTGCATGCGGTATTTGGGGCAGCAGCGGCTCCGTGATGAACTGCGCACGTTTATGCTTTCGACAATGGCGTTAGTTTCAAATTATAAGTGATTATGTTACTTTTGCACGTGCGGACTAAACACGCGTGCATGCGGTATTTCTGGCAGCAGTGGCTTTCTTATGAATTGTGCACGTATATCCTTTCTACAGTTGCATTATTTTCGAATTTTGGGTGATGATTTTCAGTTTAAGGACTGAAATCGCGTGTATGCGGTATTTGGGGCAGCAGTGGCTGCGTGATGAACTGCGCACATTTACGCTTTCGACAATGGCGTTATTTTTAAATTATAGGTGATTCTGTTACTTTTGCACGTGCGGACTAAACACGCGTGCATGCGGTATTTCTGGCAGCAGTGGCTTTCTTATGAATTGCGCACGTAGATGCTTTCTACAGTTGCATTATTTTCGAATTGTGGGTGATGATTTTTAGTTTGTACGTGGGGACTAAAATCGCGTGTATGCGGTATTTGGGGCAGCAGCGGCTGCGTGATTAACTGCGCACGTTTATGCTTTGACAATGGCGTTAGTTTCAAATTATAAGTGATTATGTTACTTTTGTACGTGCGGACTAAACACGCGTGCATGCGGTATTTCTGGAAGCAGTGGCTGTCTTATGAATTGTGCACGCATATGCTTTCTACAACTGCTTATTTTCGAAAAGTGGGTGATGATTTTTAGTTTGTACATGCGGACTAAAATCGCGTGTATGAGGTATTTGGGGCAGCAGTGGCTGCGTGATGAACTGCGCACGTTTATGCTTTCGACAATGGCGTTATTTTCAAATTATAAGCTATTCTGTTACTTTTGTACGTGCGGACTAAACACGCGTGCATGCGGTATTTCTGGCAGCAGTGGCTGTCTTATGAATTGTGCACGTATATGCTTTCTACAACTGCATTATTTTCGAATTGTGGGTGATGATTTTTAGTTTGTAGGTGGGGACTAAAATCGCGTGTATGCGGTATTTGGGGCAGCAGTGGATGCGTGATGAACTGCGCACGTTTATGCTTTCGACAATGGCGTTATTTTTGAAATTATAACTGATTCTGTTACTTTTGCACGGGCGGACTACACACGCGTACATGCGGTATTTCTGGCAGCAGTGGCTTTCTTATGAAATGTGCACGTATATGCTTTCTACAACTGCATTATTTTCGAATTGTGGGTGATGATTTTTAGTTTGTACGTGGGGACTAAAATCTCCTGTATGCGGTATTCGGGGCAGCTGTGGCTGCCTGATGAACTGCGCACGTTTATGCTTTCGACAATGACGTTCTTTTCATATTATAAGTGATCCTGTTACTTTTGTACGTGCGGACTAAACACGCGTGCATGCGGTATTTCTGGCAGCAGTGGCTGTCTTATGAATTGTGCACGTATATGCTTTCTACAGTTGCATTATTTTCGAATTGTGGGTGATGATTTTTAGTTTGTACGTGGGGACTAAAATCGCGTGTTTGTGGTATTTGGGGCAGCAGTGGCTGCGTGATGAACTGCGCACGTTTATGCTTTCCACAATGGCGTTATTTTCAAATTATAAGCAATTCTGTTACTTTTTTACGCGCGGACTAAACACGGGTGCATGCGGTATTAGGGGCAGTAGCGGCTGCGTGATGAACTGCGCACGTTTATGCTTTCGACAATGGCGTTAGTTTCAAATTATAAGTGATTATGTTAGTTTTGCACGTGCGGACAAAACACGCGTGCATGCGGTATTTCTGGTAGGAGTGGCGGTCTTATGAATTTTGCACGTATATGCTTTCTACAATTGCATTATTTTCGAATTGTGGGTGATGATTTTTAGTTTGTACGTGGGGACTAAAATCGCGTGTATGCGGTATTTGGGGCAGCAGTGGCTGCGTGATGAACTGCGCACGTTTATGCTATCGACAATGGTGTTAGTTTCAAATTATAAGTGATTATGTTACTTTTGTACGTGCGGACTAAACACGCGTGCATGCGATATTTCTGGCAGCAGTGGATGTCTTATGAATTGTGCACGCATATGCTTTCTACAATTGCATTATTTTCGAATTGTGGGTGATGATTTTTAGTTTGTACGTGGGGACTAAAACCGCGTGTATGCGGTATTTGGGGCAGCAGTGGCTGCGTGATGAACTGCGCACGTTTATGCTTTCGACAATGGCGTTATTTTCAAATTATAAGCTATTCTGTTACTTTTGTACGTGCGGACTAAACGCGCGTGCATGCGGTATTTCTGGCAGCAGTGGCTGTCTTTTGAATTGTGCACGCATATGCTTTCTACAATTGCATTATTTGCGAATTTTGGGTGATGATTTTTAGTTTGTACGTGGGGACTAAAATCGCGTGTATGCGGTATTTGGGGCAGCAGTGGCTGCGTGATGAACTGCGCACGTTTATGCTATCGACAATGGCGTTAGTTTCAAATTATAAGTGAATATGTTACTTTTGTACGTGCGGACTAAACACGCGTGCATGCGATATTTCTGGCAGCAGTGGATGTCTTATGAATTGTGCACGCATATGCTTTCTACAATTGCATTATTTCCGAATTGTGGGTGATGATTTTTAGTTTGTATGTGCGGACTAAAATCGCGTGTATGCGGTATTTGGGGCAGCAGTGGCTGCGTGATGAACTTCGCACGTTTATGCTTTCGATACTAGCGTTAGTTTTAAATTATAAGTGATTCTGTTACTTTTGTACGTGCGGACAAAACACGCGTGCATGCGGTATTTCTGGTAGCAGTGGCTGTCTTATGAATTGTGTACGTATATGCTTTCTACAATTGCATTATTTTCGAATTGTGGGTGATGATTTTCAGTTTGTACGTCGGGACTAAAATCGCGTGTATGCGGTATTTGGGGCAGCAGTGGCTGCGTGATGAACTGCGCACGTTTATGCTTTCGACAATGGCGTTATTTTCAAATTATAAGCGATTCTGTTACTTTTGTACGTGAGGACTAAACACGCGTGCATGCGGTATTTGGGGCAGCAGCGGCTCCGTGATGAACTGCGCACGTTTATGCTTTCGACAATGGCGTTAGTTTCAAATTATAAGTGATTATGTTACTTTTGCACGTGCGGACTAAACACGCGTGCATGCGGTATTTCTGGCAGCAGTGGCTTTCTTATGAATTGTGCACGTATATCCTTTCTACAGTTGCATTATTTTCGAATTTTGGGTGATGATTTTCAGTTTAAGGACTGAAATCGCGTGTATGCGGTATTTGGGGCAGCAGTGGCTGCGTGATGAACTGCGCACATTTACGCTTTCGACAATGGCGTTATTTTTAAATTATAGGTGATTCTGTTACTTTTGCACGTGCGGACTAAACACGCGTGCATGCGGTATTTCTGGCAGCAGTGGCTTTCTTATGAATTGCGCACGTAGATGCTTTCTACAGTTGCATTATTTTCGAATTGTGGGTGATGATTTTTAGTTTGTACGTGGGGACTAAAATCGCGTGTATGCGGTATTTGGGGCAGCAGCGGCTGCCTGATTAACTGCGCACGTTTATGCTTTGACAATGGCGTTAGTTTCAAATTATAAGTGATTATGTTACTTTTGTACGTGCGGACTAAACACGCGTGCATGCGGTATTTCTGGAAGCAGTGGCTGTCTTATGAATTGTGCACGCATATGCTTTCTACAACTGCTTATTTTCGAAAAGTGGGTGATGATTTTTAGTTTGTACATGCGGACTAAAATCGCGTGTATGAGGTATTTGGGGCAGCAGTGGCTGCGTGATGAACTGCGCACGTTTATGCTTTCGACAATGGCGTTATTTTCAAATTATAAGCTATTCTGTTACTTTTGTACGTGCGGACTAAACACGCGTGCATGCGGTATTTCTGGCAGCAGTGGCTGTCTTATGAATTGTGCACGTATATGCTTTCTACAACTGCATTATTTTCGAATTGTGGGTGATGATTTTTAGTTTGTAGGTGGGGACTAAAATCGCGTGTATGCGGTATTTGGGGCAGCAGTGGATGCGTGATGAACTGCGCACGTTTATGCTTTCGACAATGGCGTTATTTTTGAAATTATAACTGATTCTGTTACTTTTGCACGGGCGGACTACACACGCGTACATGCGGTATTTCTGGCAGCAGTGGCTTTCTTATGAAATGTGCACGTATATGCTTTCTACAACTGCATTATTTTCGAATTGTGGGTGATGATTTTTAGTTTGTACGTGGGGACTAAAATCTCCTGTATGCGGTATTCGGGGCAGCTGTGGCTGCCTGATGAACTGCGCACGTTTATGCTTTCGACAATGACGTTCTTTTCATATTATAAGTGATCCTGTTACTTTTGTACGTGCGGACTAAACACGCGTGCATGCGGTATTTCTGGCAGCAGTGGCTGTCTTATGAATTGTGCACGTATATGCTTTCTACAGTTGCATTATTTTCGAATTGTGGGTGATGATTTTTAGTTTGTACGTGGGGACTAAAATCGCGTGTTTGTGGTATTTGGGGCAGCAGTGGCTGCGTGATGAACTGCGCACGTTTATGCTTTCCACAATGGCGTTATTTTCAAATTATAAGGAATTCTGTTACTTTTTTACGCGCGGACTAAACACGGGTGCATGCGGTATTAGGGGCAGTAGCGGCTGCGTGATGAACTGCGCACGTTTATGCTTTCGACAATGGCGTTAGTTTCAAATTATAAGTGATTATGTTAGTTTTGCACGTGCGGACAAAACACGCGTGCATGCGGTATTTCTGGTAGGAGTGGCGGTCTTATGAATTTTGCACGTATATGCTTTCTACAATTGCATTATTTTCGAATTGTGGGTGATGATTTTTAGTTTGTACGTGGGGACTAAAATCGCGTGTATGCGGTATTTGGGGCAGCAGTGGCTGCGTGATGAACTGCGCACGTTTATGCTATCGACAATGGTGTTAGTTTCAAATTATAAGTGATTATGTTACTTTTGTACGTGCGGACTAAACACGCGTGCATGCGATATTTCTGGCAGCAGTGGATGTCTTATGAATTGTGCACGCATATGCTTTCTACAATTGCATTATTTTCGAATTGTGGGTGATGATTTTTAGTTTGTACGTGGGGACTAAAACCGCGTGTATGCGGTATTTGGGGCAGCAGTGGCTGCGTGATGAACTGCGCACGTTTATGCTTTCGACAATGGCGTTATTTTCAAATTATAAGCTATTCTGTTACTTTTGTACGTGCGGACTAAACACGCGTGCAAGCGGTATTTCTGGCAGCAGTGGCTGTCTTATGAATTGTGCACGTATATGCTTTCTACAACTGCATTATTTTCGAATTGTGGGTGATGATTTTTAGTTTGTACGTGGGGACTAAAACCGCGTGTATGCGGTATTTGGGGCAGCAGTGGCTGCGTGATGAACTGCGCACGTTTATGCTTTCGACAATGGCGTTATTTTCAAATTATAAGCTATTCTGTTACTTTTGTACGTGCGGACTAAACGCGCGTGCATGCGGTATTTCTGGCAGCAGTGGCTGTCTTTTGAATTGTGCACGCATATGCTTTCTACAATTGCATTATTTGCGAATTTTGGGTGATGATTTTTAGTTTGTACGTGGGGACTAAAATCGCGTGTATGCGGTATTTGGGGCAGCAGTGGCTGCGTGATGAACTGCGCACGTTTATGCTATCGACAATGGCGTTAGTTTCAAATTATAAGTGAATATGTTACTTTTGTACGTGCGGACTAAACACGCGTGCATGCGATATTTCTGGCAGCAGTGGATGTCTTATGAATTGTGCACGCATATGCTTTCTACAATTGCATTATTTCCGAATTGTGGGTGATGATTTTTAGTTTGTATGTGCGGACTAAAATCGCGTGTATGCGGTATTTGGGGCAGCAGTGGCTGCGTGATGAACATCGCACGTTTATGCTTTCGATACTAGCGTTAGTTTTAAATTATAAGTGATTCTGTTACTTTTGTACGTGCGGACAAAACACGCGTGCATGCGGTATTTCTGGTAGCAGTGGCTGTCTTATGAATTGTGTACGTATATGCTTTCTACAATTGCATTATTTTCGAATTGTGGGTGATGATTTTCAGTTTGTACGTCGGGACTAAAATCGCGTGTATGCGGTATTTGGGGCAGCAGTGGCTGCGTGATGAACTGCGCACGTTTATGCTTTCGACAATGGCGTTATTTTCAAATTATAAGCGATTCTGTTACTTTTGTACGTGAGGACTAAACACGCGTGCATGCGGTATTTGGGGCAGCAGCGGCTCCGTGATGAACTGCGCACGTTTATGCTTTCGACAATGGCGTTAGTTTCAAATTATAAGTGATTATGTTACTTTTGCACGTGCGGACTAAACACGCGTGCATGCGGTATTTCTGGCAGCAGTGGCTTTCTTATGAATTGTGCACGTATATCCTTTCTACAGTTGCATTATTTTCGAATTTTGGGTGATGATTTTCAGTTTAAGGACTGAAATCGCGTGTATGCGGTATTTGGGGCAGCAGTGGCTGCGTGATGAACTGCGCACATTTACGCTTTCGACAATGGCGTTATTTTTAAATTATAGGTGATTCTGTTACTTTTGCACGTGCGGACTAAACACGCGTGCATGCGGTATTTCTGGCAGCAGTGGCTTTCTTATGAATTGCGCACGTAGATGCTTTCTACAGTTGCATTATTTTCGAATTGTGGGTGATGATTTTTAGTTTGTACGTGGGGACTAAAATCGCGTGTATGCGGTATTTGGGGCAGCAGCGGCTGCGTGATTAACTGCGCACGTTTATGCTTTGACAATGGCGTTAGTTTCAAATTATAAGTGATTATGTTACTTTTGTACGTGCGGACTAAACACGCGTGCATGCGGTATTTCTGGAAGCAGTGGCTGTCTTATGAATTGTGCACGCATATGCTTTCTACAACTGCTTATTTTCGAAAGTGGGTGATGATTTTTAGTTTGTACATGCGGACTAAAATCGCGTGTATGAGGTATTTGGGGCAGCAGTGGCTGCGTGATGAACTGCGCACGTTTATGCTTTCGACAATGGCGTTATTTTCAAATTATAAGCTATTCTGTTACTTTTGTACGTGCGGACTAAACACGCGTGCATGCGGTATTTCTGGCAGCAGTGGCTGTCTTATGAATTGTGCACGTATATGCTTTCTACAACTGCATTATTTTCGAATTGTGGGTGATGATTTTTAGTTTGTAGGTGGGGACTAAAATCGCGTGTATGCGGTATTTGGGGCAGCAGTGGATGCGTGATGAACTGCGCACGTTTATGCTTTCGACAATGGCGTTATTTTTGAAATTATAACTGATTCTGTTACTTTTGCACGGGCGGACTACACACGCGTACATGCGGTATTTCTGGCAGCAGTGGCTTTCTTATGAAATGTGCACGTATATGCTTTCTACAACTGCATTATTTTCGAATTGTGGGTGATGATTTTTAGTTTGTACGTGGGGACTAAAATCTCCTGTATGCGGTATTCGGGGCAGCTGTGGCTGCCTGATGAACTGCGCACGTTTATGCTTTCGACAATGACGTTCTTTTCATATTATAAGTGATCCTGTTACTTTTGTACGTGCGGACTAAACACGCGTGCATGCGGTATTTCTGGCAGCAGTGGCTGTCTTATGAATTGTGCACGTATATGCTTTCTACAGTTGCATTATTTTCGAATTGTGGGTGATGATTTTTAGTTTGTACGTGGGGACTAAAATCGCGTGTTTGTGGTATTTGGGGCAGCAGTGGCTGCGTGATGAACTGCGCACGTTTATGCTTTCCACAATGGCGTTATTTTCAAATTATAAGCAATTCTGTTACTTTTTTACGGGCGGACTAAACACGGGTGCATGCGGTATTAGGGGCAGTAGCGGCTGCGTGATGAACTGCGCACGTTTATGCTTTCGACAATGGCGTTAGTTTCAAATTATAAGTGATTATGTTAGTTTTGCACGTGCGGACAAAACACGCGTGCATGCGGTATTTCTGGTAGGAGTGGCGGTCTTATGAATTTTGCACGTATATGCTTTCTACAATTGCATTATTTTGCGAATTGTGGGTGATGATTTTTAGTTTGTACGTGGGGACTAAAATCGCGTGTATGCGGTATTTGGGGCAGCAGTGGCTGCGTGATGAACTGCGCACGTTTATGCTATCGACAATGGTGTTAGTTTCAAATTATAAGTGATTATGTTACTTTTGTACGTGCGGACTAAACACGCGTGCATGCGATATTTCTGGCAGCAGTGGATGTCTTATGAATTGTGCACGCATATGCTTTCTACAATTGCATTATTTTCGAATTGTGGGTGATGATTTTTAGTTTGTACGTGGGGACTAAAACCGCGTGTATGCGGTATTTGGGGCAGCAGTGGCTGCGTGATGAACTGCGCACGTTTATGCTTTCGACAATGGCGTTATTTTCAAATTATAAGCGATTCTGTTACTTTTGTACGTGAGGACTAAACACGCGTGCATGCGGTATTTGGGGCAGCAGCGGCTGCTGATGAACTGCGCACGTTTATGCTTTCGACAATGGCGTTAGTTTCAAATGATAAGTGATTATGTTACTTTTGCACGTGCGGACTAAACACGCGTGCATGCGGTATTTCTGGCAGCAGTGGCTTTCTTATGAATTGTGCACGTATATCCTTTCTACAGTTGCATTATTTTCGAATTTTGGGTGATGATTTTCAGTTTGGGGACTGAAATCGCGTGTATGCGGTATTTGGGGCAGCAGTGGCTGCGTGATGAACTGTGCACATTACGCTTTCGACAATGGCGTTATTTTAAATTATAGGTGATTCTGTTACTTTTGCACGTGCGGACTAAACACGCGTGCATGCGGTATTTCTGGCAGCAGTGGCTTTCTTATGAATTGCGCACGTAGATGCTTTCTACAGTTGCATTATTTTCGAATTGTGGGTGATGATTTTTAGTTTGTACGTGGGGACTAAAATCGCGTGTATGCGGTATTTGGGGCAGCAGCGGCTGCGTGATTAACTGCGCACGTTTATGCTTTGACAATGGCGTTAGTTTCAAATTATAAGTGATTATGCTACTTTT
>NW_026999316.1:222561-350795 GCF_037126465.1 Ornithodoros turicata
CAGCCACTGCTGCCAGAAATACCGCATGCACGCGTGTTTAGTCCGCGCGTACAAAAGTAACAGAATCACTTATAATTTGAAAATAACGCCATTGTCGAAAGCATAAACATGCGCAGTTCATCACGCAGCCACTGCTGCCCCAAATACCGCATACACGCGATTTTAGTCCGCATGTGCAAACTAAAAATCATCACCCACAATTCGAAAATAATGCAATTGTAGAAAGAATATGCGTGCACAGTTCATAAGACAGCCACTGCTGCCAGAAATACCGCATGCACGCGTACTTAGTCCGCACGTACAAAAGAAACAGAATCACTTATAATTTGAAAATAACGCCATTGTCGAAAGCATAAACGTGCGCAGTTCATCACGCAGCCACTGCTGCACCAAATACCACATACACGCGATTTTAGTCCCCGTGGACAAACTAAAAATCATCACCCAAAATTCGCAAATAATGCAATTGTAGAAAGCATATGCGTGCACAATTCATAAGACAGCCACTGCTGCCAGAAATACCGCATGCACGCGTGTTTAGTCCGCACGTACAAAAGTAACAGAATCACTTATAATTTGAAAATAACGCCATTGTCGAAAACATAAACGTGCGCAGTTCATCACGCAGCCACTGCTGCCCCAAATACCACAAACACGCGATTTTAGTCCCCACGTACAAACTAAAAATCATCACCCACAATTCGAAAATAATGCAACTGTAGAAAGCATATACATGCACAATTCATAAGAAAGCCACTGCTGCCAGAAATACTGCATGCACGCGTGTTTAGTCCGCACGTATATGCTTTCTACAATGGCATTATTTTCGAATTGTGGGTGATGATTTTTACTTTGTACGTGGGGACTAAAATCGCGTGTATGCGGTATTTGGGGCAGCAGTGGCTGCGTGATGAACTGTGCACGTTTATGCTTTCGACAATGGCGTTATTTTTAAATTATAAGTGATTATGTTACTTTTGTACGTGCGGACTGAACACGCGTGCACGCGGTATTTCTGGCAGCAGTGGCTGTCTTATGAATTGTGCACGTATATGCTTTCTACAATTGGATTATTTTCGAATTGTGGGTGTTGATTTTTAGTTTGTACTTGGGGACTAAAATCGCGTGTATGCGGTATTTGGGGCAGCAGTGGGTGCGGGATGAACTCCGCACGTTTATGCTTTGGACAATGGCGTTATTTTCAAATTATAATTGATTCTGGGTAGTTTCATTTATAATCGACCAAGGGGCGCCGGTGACATTTTTATTTTCTTAAAGAAAAAATATATGTTATGCCTAATCCAAAAAGAAACAAAACAAGCCTAGTCGCAGGTCTCTGCGATATTTCGTTCTCGGTCGGCGAGGCTCCAAGTAAATGAGCGTGATTTGGGCAGTTCCAGCTTTTCCAAATTTAGCGCGCTGGATCCTCCGAACGGCTGCTTTCTTCTGAAAGCATTTTTTTTTTCACTGGCAGAATGGGTGGTGAAGATTTGCTTAAGACAATTAAATTCGGTGGCAAATCCTGAAAACATTTCGAAAAAAATCGTCCGTAGCGCAACTTTGCCAATTTCTTACGTGATCCCGTAATTTCCGAATATGACGAAACTTATATGAGATGAAAGGGCTTTTTTGTACTCTTTCGTTTAGTATATAGCGTGTTATCATACCTTCAGACATCCGTCCTTAGTGACGCAGTAATCGCGAAAGGGTGCCAGAAAATAGCTGTTTTCAGGACCGTTTTTCTCAAAAAGGCCATCTTCAATCTTATTTATATTTTGTGGAGACATGCCTTGGACATCGCTCTTTGATATTATAAAATAAAATTTCTGCTTATTTTATTTCTTCAGGGCGCGCAAATTATTTTCCCGCGCCTTGGTCGCGTTTAGATTCTATGAGTCAGAGAATGGCGTTTTTTACCCCTTTATCTTCTGGTGAAGGCTACGTCATTAGAGGCTCACAAAACCAAGACGAACCTCGACTATTATGACTGTAACTGAAGCAAAGGTACACTTTGTAGCCCACCCACCTCTCCCCATAGGGTTAATCCTTTGGAGATAAGCCACTTCAAGGTGAAGCTGTACGTGAGAACAGGAAGTCTCGCATGGAAGTCTCTTCACAAGCGCTTCGCGGCGTCCATTTGTTTCCGAGCTCGGTGCTTTATGTAAGCAAGTCTGGAAAGC
The DNA here is from genome assembly GCF_037126465.1 of Ornithodoros turicata. Taxonomy (NCBI): domain Eukaryota; kingdom Metazoa; phylum Arthropoda; class Arachnida; order Ixodida; family Argasidae; genus Ornithodoros; species Ornithodoros turicata. The sequence goes on from NW_026999316.1 coordinate 224,742, forward strand.
CTTATCGGCTACTTTGCTTTCTGGTTCGAAATAAGCGCAGTGTTGAAGCATTCAAAAGTAAGAATACCAAGGGCACGGCTTTTGCAGACACACAAAAGCACCTAATTCCGTTTGGTCTTCACGGGTTGTGGGTGCACGGCAGATTATTTATTTCTCAACTGTCCATTTCGTAACGATGTCCTTCACCGAAGAAACCACAGTCTTTTCGTGGGAACAGCGAGTCAAACGGTTTTAGTGACTTCAGCTGTCCACACACATTGCTCTCCACACTCGGTGTTTTGCACGCTTGTATCGCAGTTACGTGTTTAGTTCCTTCGGCTACCGGCATATAGCATGCTCTTCTAGCACGTCAATGGCAACGAGTCTCTTCAGCAAGAAGCGGTTGTTCTGCCCGGATTACAGTGTGCGACACACGAAGAAGATACTGTGGAATAAGAACTTCAGGGCTGTGTCACTGATCGGTGCGACTTTGTTAAAGACTGTTTTGCCTGCGTCTCAAGCCGACCGTGTTGATGATACGAATGAAATATGTGTGAACTGCTATAACGCATTCCGATTGCAGCTCGGTGAGTCTGGACCCTCAAGCCAACAAGATCCTTCACCTCCTAGCTCCGAAGATTCAGAATTTTGTGATCCGACTGAAATCGTGCAAAATGTGAACAAGATAATTCGTGAAGACGACACTGGGGTCAGCCCATTAAAGCCGCCGACGGAAGTTAGACACGCCGTGCCGTACGTAAAACGAAAGCAGAAAGAAATTGCAAGTGCCATGTCAAAGTCATCTCGCCGCCAGCTGAGTAGCGCTTACGGTGTGGACATCCCTGTGGAGGAAGAAAGTGTGGAAAAGAGGCAGCGCGACGAATTGCTTGAAAACTTGCGGAAGGCGTATGTTGCAAGCAACACCATGCAGGAAAGATGTCGACTCTTGACTGTACTCCCCTTGTCATTCACCCAGGCTGAAATACATCAAGCTATTCCCGAAGCTACAACCTACATGATCAAGAAGAGCCAAAGGCTCCGGGAAAACGGCGGAGTATGGGCAACGCCTGATCAATACTCTGGCAGGAATGTTATCGACCCCGAGAATGTGAAGTTGGCCCTCGAGTATTACCTGAACGATGAATTGGACTGTACAATTCAGAGCCCAAGGCCTCGAGATGTTGTGAAAATTCGGGGAGCAGATGCCGATAATTTAGTGGCAAAGCGCTATATGTCACGAACAATTCGGGAGACATACCACAAGTTTCGGGAGGCGCATCCCGAAGTCAAAATGAGCCTGACTAAGTTCTATTCCCTTCGTCCGTCACATGTCTCTATGAGCCCCTATAGGGAAGAGTGCGTTTGCACTTACTGTGCCAACTACGACTTATGTCTGAATGCACTGAATCTTGTCTCGGACAAGTGTTTTACGCTTGAGGACCTCAAATCATTGTGCTTGTGCCCAACGCAAACAAGAGAGTGCAAACTGGGTAGGTGCACATCGTGTCCAGGTGAGAGTGCATTGACGGCGGAATCTTTGGAGATGTGCGCCGATGCCGAGGAGGTCGAGGTCGTCATATGGGAATCAAGCACACTTCAGAAGTTAGTCCTCAACACTGATCAATTTATCCACCTTCTGAGAAAGTGGCTAGCCCGGTACGTAACTCATGACTACGTGCGCAACATTCAACGGAATGCGATACGTAGTGAGAAGACATTCTCAGATACTAAAAGGGCTGTCCTCCACTTTGACTATGCGGAAAATTGGACGGTCGTTCTTCCTTCTGCAATACAGGGTTACCATTGGAAGAAAGACCAAATAACAGTATTCACTTGCGTGGTGAACCATTTGTCCGGTTCCCGATGCTACGCCGTTGTGTCGGACGACATGCGTCATGACACGGCGCTAACACTTCTGGCCATCAGAACTATTGATGAACACATGGATGAAGTCGGTCCTTTGTACGGTGTATGTACGTATGTGTCAGATGGGGCTGCAGCACACTTTAAAAACAGATACCAGTTTCATGAGCTGCAGAGAAGCCCCCATGTCATCAAATGGCTGTTCAGCGCGCCTGGCCACGGTAAGAATGCCTGCGACGGGGTCGGCGGAGTGGTCAAGCATCATGCTTCTCTGCACAATCTCCGTTCGCCCCCAGGAGAAGCCATTCAGACTGCAGAAGATCTTGTGCGAAAACTAACGTCCAGGTTACCGAACGTTACGCTGCTGCATGTGCCACGTGAGGATGCCGAAGCGTTCAGAGAAGCGAAAAAGGAGAGCGAGTGGTCCGCTGTGCGTCCTGTTCCCAGACTGCGATCTTCGTACACCTGGGCAAGAGTTGATGGTGTCGTGCATTGCGAACAGCTCTAATTGCGGCAGTCTTTTGGGACAGATTCAATAAAAAAAACATTCAGTGCCGCCTAGGACTGGTGTTTATTGTAAGCGGTTGGTGCTGGGGCTTCCACTGTAAGAGTGCAACAATAAATATATGTTTCCAGTTACTATCCTTGATCGATCCTTGGGTGCACGTTAACCAATCTTATCAGCCCGTAATGTCATACCATTCAGCAAGAAGAAGAAGAAAACAGCACCATTGTGAATACCATTCTCCGGCACTTAGAATTAAAAGCGACCAGGGTGCGGAAAAAGAATTTGCGCGCCCCGAAGAAATAAAATAAGCAGAAATTTTATTTTATAATATCAAAGAGCGATGTCCAAGGCATGTCTCCACAAAATATAAATAAAATTGAAGATGGCCTTTTTGAGAAAAACGGTCCTGAAAACAGCTATTTTCTGGCACACTTTCGCGATTACTGCGTCACTGTGGACGGATGTCTGAAGGTATGATAACGCGCTATATACTAAACGAAAGAGTGAAAAAAGCCATTTCATCTCATATAAGTTTCGTCATATTCGGAAATTATGGGATCACGTAAGAAATTGGCAAAGTTGCGCTATGGACGTCCTCGGAGGCGTTTTCGCGAGTTTTTTTCGAAATGTTTTCAGGGTTTGCCACCGAATTTAACTGTCTTAACCAAATCTTCACCACCCATTCTGCCAGTGCAAAAAATTGCTTTCAGAAGAAAGCAGCCGTTCGGAAGATCCAGCGCGCTAAATTTGGAAAAGCTGGAACTGCCCAAATCGCGCTGATTTACTCAGAGTTCGAGGTAACTCGTTACAAGTAACTCGTTACTGTAACTAAGTTCCTTTTTTTGGTAACTTGTAACTTAACTCGGTACTTTTGCGCCGTGGTAACTTTCAGAGGAACTCGTTCCTTTTTCAGGTAACTTTGCCGAGGTAAGTTAAGTTCCAAGTTACTTTTAACTCGCTTTTCACTCACGTCCACACATTTTCAGCTTTCTCTCCGGTTCCTTCATGACATTTTTTGCCATAAAACGCGATATTCAGTCAATGACTGTATTTTATTCAGGAAGTAAGTACCGCTGCCATTGAAATGAAGCTGAACCATTGTGCGCCCACAGGGAGTAAGATGCAAAGTGTTCAAATAGACCTCTACCAGAGAAACGTCATCATGACGTTGGTAGACACACTGAAACCGCAACAAAGCGGAAGGAGAGGGCTTGGTTCCAGGAACGGGCACTTGTTCGCTGCCCCCTATTGAAAGAAAAGTAGGACCGAAGGTTGCGTCCCTTTCAGGGGCTATCGTAATCCCCTCAAGACAGTGGCTTTCGGGTGCGACCTTGTTCACCTCTAGCTCCTTGTTCACCTCTTGTTCAACTCTACCAAATTTGTAGCGCTGTCGAACGCTATGACGTCATTTGTTTACAAACAGGGAGAGGTCTATTGTTGGATATAAACGAAGACGATCTAAGCGTGTTGCATTCCTCCGCAGGGAACTCAAGGTCTAACTCATCTGCTCACACGCGCTGCACCTGCGTAATGCTATTTTGTGTCCGAAGTAACTTGGAAGTAACTCGTTCTTTTTTTTAAGTAACTCGGTAACTACGAGTTACATTTCAGGCTGAAGAACTTCGTTATTAACTTAGTTACATTTTTCACAGGGTAACTTAACTTATAACGAGTTCTTTTTGACGGGTAACTTCTCAATCTATGGATTTACTTGGAGCCTCGCCGACCGAGAACGAAATATCGCATAGACCTGCGACTAGGCTTGTTTTGTTTCTTTTTGGATTAGGCATAACATATATTTTTTCTTTAAGAAAATAAAAATGTCACCGGCGCCCCTTGGTCGATTATAAATGAAACTACCCTTCTGTTACTTTTGTACGTGCGGACTAAGCACGCGTGCATGCGGTATTTCTGGCAGCAGTGGCTGTCTTATGAATTGTGCACGCATATGCTTTCTATAATTGCATTATTTTCTAATTGTGGGTGATGATTTTTAGTTTGTAAATGGGGAGTAAAATCGCGTGTATGCAGTATTTGGGGCAGCAGTGGATGCGTGATGAACTGCGCACGTTTATGCTTTCGACAATGGCCTTATTTTCAAATTATAACTGATTCTGTTACTTTTACACGTGCGGACTAAACATGTGTGCATGCGGTATTTCTGGCAGCAGTGGCTGTCTTATGAATTGTGCACGTATATGCTTTCTACAATTGGATTAATTTCGAATTGTGGGTGATGATTTTTAGTTTGTACGTGGGGACTAAAATCGCGTGTATGCGGTATTTGGGGCAGCAGTGGCTGCGTGATGAACTGTGCACGTTTATGCTTTCGACAATGGCGTTATTTTTAAATTATAAGTGATTATGTTACTTTTGTACGTGCGGACTGAACACGCGTGCATGCGGTATTTCTGGCAGCAGTGGCTGTCTTATGAATTGTGCACGTATATGCTTTCTACAATTGGATTATTTTCGAATTGTGAGTGATGATTTTTAGTTTGTACGTGGGGACTAAAATCGCGTGTATGCGGTATTTGGGGCAGCAGTGGCTGCGTGATGAACCGCGCACGTTTATGCTTTCGACAATGGCGTTATTTTCAAATTATAATTGATTCTGTTACTTTTGTACGTGCGGATTAAGCACGCGTGCATGCGGTATTTCTGGCAGCAGTGGCTGTCTTATGAATTGTGCACGTATATGCTTTCGACAACTGCATTATTTTCGAATTGTGGGTGATGATTTTTAGTTTGTACGTGGGGACAAAAATCGCGTGTATTCGGTATTTGGGGCAGCAGTGGCTGCGTGATGAACTGCGCACGCTTATGCTTTCGACAATGGCGTTATTCTCAAATTATAAGTGATCCTGTTACTTTTACACGTGCGGACTAAACATGTGTGCATGCGGTATTTCTGGCAGCAGTGGCTGTCTTATGAATTGTGCACGTATATGCTTTCTACAATTGGATTAATTTCGAATTGTGGGTGATGATTTTTAGTTTGTACGTGGGGACTAAAATCGCGTGTATGCGGTATTTGGGGCAGCAGTGGCTGCGTGATGAACTGTGCACGTTTATGCTTTCGACAATGGCGTTATTTTTAAATTATAAGTGATTATGTTACTTTTGTACGTGCGGACTGAACACGCGTGCATGCGGTATTTCTGGCAGCAGTGGCTGTCTTATGAATTGTGCACGTATATGCTTTCTACAATTGGATTATTTTCGAATTGTGAGTGATGATTTTTAGTTTGTACGTGGGGACTAAAATCGCGTGTATGCGGTATTTGGGGCAGCAGTGGCTGCGTGATGAACCGCGCACGTTTATGCTTTCGACAATGGCGTTATTTTCAAATTATAATTGATTCTGTTACTTTTGTACGTGCGGATTAAGCACGCGTGCATGCGGTATTTCTGGCAGCAGTGGCTGTCTTATGAATTGTGCACGTATATGCTTTCGACAACTGCATTATTTTCGAATTGTGGGTGATGATTTTTAGTTTGTACGTGGGGACAAAAATCGCGTGTATTCGGTATTTGGGGCAGCAGTGGCTGCGTGATGAACTGCGCACGCTTATGCTTTCGACAATGGCGTTATTCTCAAATTATAAGTGATCCTGTTACTTTTACACGTGCGGACTAAACATGTGTGCATGCGGTATTTCTGGCAGCAGTGGCTGTCTTATGAATTGTGCACGTATATGCTTTGTACAATTGGATTAATTTCGAATTGTGGGTGATGATTTTTAGTTTGTACGTGGGGACTAAAATCGCGTGTATGCGGTATTTGGGGCAGCAGTGGCTGCGTGATGAACTGTGCACGTTTATGCTTTCGACAATGGCGTTATTTTAAATTATAAGTGATTATGTTACTTTTGTACGTGCGGACTGAACACGCGTGCATGCGGTATTTCTGGCAGCAGTGGCTGTCTTATGAATTGTGCACGTATATGCTTTCTACAATTGGATTATTTTCGAATTGTGAGTGATGATTTTTAGTTTGTACGTGGGGACTAAAATCGCGTGTATGCGGTATTTGGGGCAGCAGTGGCTGCGTGATGAACCGCGCACGTTTATGCTTTCGACAATGGCGTTATTTTCAAATTATAATTGATTCTGTTACTTTTGTACGTGCGGATTAAGCACGCGTGCATGCGGTATTTCTGGCAGCAGTGGCTGTCTTATGAATTGTGCACGTATATGCTTTCGACAACTGCATTATTTTCGAATTGTGGGTGCTGATTTTTAGTTTGTACGTGGGGACAAAAATCGCGTGTATTCGGTATTTGGGGCAGCAGTGGCTGCGTGATGAACTGCGCACGCTTATGCTTTCGACAATGGCGTTATTCTCAAATTATAAGTGATCCTGTTACTTTTGTACGTGCGGACTAAACACGCGCGCATGCGGTATTTCTGGCAGCAGTGGCTGTCTCATGAATTGTGCACGCGTATGCTTTCTACAATTGCAATATTTTCGAATTGTGGGTGATGATTTTTAGTTTGTATGTGCGGACTAAAATCGCGTGTATGCGGTATTTGGGGCAGCAGTGGCTGCGTGATGAACTGCGCACTTTTATGCTTTCGACAATGGCGTTATTTTCAAATTATAAGTGATTGTGTTACTTTTGTACGTGCGGACTAAACACGCGTGCATGCGGTATTTCTGGCAGCAGTGGCTGGCTTATGAATTGTGCACGTATATGCTCTCTACAACTGCATTATTTTCCAATTGTGGGTGATGATTTTTAGTTTGTACGTGGGGACTAAAATCGCGTGTATGCGGTATTTGGGGCAGCAGTGGCTGCGTGATGAACTGCGCACCTTTATGCTTTCGACAATGGCGTTATTTTTAAATTATAAGTGATTATGTTACTTTTGTACGTGCGGACTGAACACGCGTGCATGCGGTATCTCTGGCAGCAGTGGCTGTCTTATGAATTGTGCACGTATATGCTTTCTACAATTGCATTATTTTCGAATTGTGAGTGATGATTTTTAGTTTGTACGTGGGGACTAAAATCGCGTGTATGCGGTATTTGGGGCAGCAGTGGCTGCGTGATGAACTGCGCACATTTATGCTTTCAACAATGGCGTTATTTTCAACTTATAAGTGATTCTGTTACTTTTGTACGTGCGGACTAAGCACGCGTGCATGCGGTATTTCTGGCAGCTGTGGCTGTCTTATGAACTGTGCACGTATATGCTTTCTACAATTGCATTATTTTCGAATTGTGAGTGATGATTTTTAGTTTGTACGTGGGGACTAAAATCGCGTGTATGCGGTATTTGGGGCAGCAGTGGCTGCGTGATGAACTGCGCACATTTATGCTTTCAACAATGGCGTTATTTTCAACTTATAAGTGATTCTGTTACTTTTGTACGTGCGGACTAAGCACGCGTGCATGCGGTATTTCTGGCAGCTGTGGCTGTCTTATGAACTGTGCACGTATATGCTTTCTACAATTGCATTATTTTCGAATTGTGGGTGATGATTTTTAGTTTGTACTTGGGGACTAAAATCGCGTGTATGCGGTATTTGGGGCAGCAGTGGCTGCGTGATGAACTGTGCACGTTTATGCTTTCGACAATGGCGTTATTTTTAAATTATAAGTGATTATGTTACTTTTGTACGTGCGGACTGAACACGCGTGCATGCGGTATTTCTGGCAGCAGTGGCTGTCTTATGAATTGTGCACGTATATGCTTTCTACAATTGGATTATTTTCGAATTGTGAGTGATGATTTTTAGTTTGTACGTGGGGACTAAAATCGCGTGTATGCGGTATTTGGGGCTGCAGTGGCTGCGTGATGAACCGCGCACGTTTATGCTTTCGACAATGGCGTTATTTTCAAATTATAATTGATTCTGTTACTTTTGTACGTGCGGATTAAGCACGCGTGCATGCGGTATTTCTGGCAGCAGTGGCTGTCTTATGAATTGTGCACGTATATGCTTTCGACAACTGCATTATTTTCGAATTGTGGGTGCTGATTTTTAGTTTGTACGTGGGGACAAAAATCGCGTGTATTCGGTATTTGGGGCAGCAGTGGCTGCGTGATGAACTGCGCACGCTTATGCTTTCGACAATGGCGTTATTCTCAAATTATAAGTGATCCTGTTACTTTTGTACGTGCGGACTAAACACGCGCGCATGCGGTATTTCTGGCAGCAGTGGCTGTCTCATGAATTGTGCACGCGTATGCTTTCTACAATTGCAATATTTTCGAATTGTGGGTGATGATTTTTAGTTTGTATGTGCGGACTAAAATCGCGTGTATGCGGTATTTGGGGCAGCAGTGGCTGCGTGATGAACTGCGCACTTTTATGCTTTCGACAATGGCGTTATTTTCAAATTATAAGTGATTGTGTTACTTTTGTACGTGCGGACTAAACACGCGTGCATGCGGTATTTCTGGCAGCAGTGGCTGGCTTATGAATTGTGCACGTATATGCTCTCTACAACTGCATTATTTTCCAATTGTGGGTGATGATTTTTAGTTTGTACGTGGGGACTAAAATCGCGTGTATGCGGTATTTGGGGCAGCAGTGGCTGCGTGATGAACTGCGCACGTTTATGCTTTCGACAATGGCGTTATTTTTAAATTATAAGTGATTATGTTACTTTTGTACGTGCGGACTGAACACGCGTGCATGCGGTATCTCTGGCAGCAGTGGCTGTCTTATGAATTGTGCACGTATATGCTTTCTACAATTGCATTATTTTCGAATTGTGAGTGATGATTTTTAGTTTGTACGTGGGGACTAAAATCGCGTGTATGCGGTATTTGGGGCAGCAGTGATGAACTGCGCACATTTATGCTTTCAACAATGGCGTTATTTTCAACTTATAAGTGATTCTGTTACTTTTGTACGTGCGGACTAAGCACGCGTGCATGCGGTATTTCTGGCAGCTGTGGCTGTCTTATGAACTGTGCACGTATATGCTTTCTACAATTGCATTATTTTCGAATTGTGAGTGATGATTTTTAGTTTGTACGTGGGGACTAAAATCGCGTGTATGCGGTATTTGGGGCAGCAGTGGCTGCGTGATGAACTGCGCACATTTATGCTTTCAACAATGGCGTTATTTTCAACTTATAAGTGATTCTGTTACTTTTGTACGTGCGGACTAAGCACGCGTGCATGCGGTATTTCTGGCAGCTGTGGCTGTCTTATGAACTGTGCACGTATATGCTTTCTACAATTGCATTATTTTCGAATTGTGGGTGATGATTTTTAGTTTGTACTTGGGGACTAAAATCGCGTGTATGCGGTATTTGGGGCAGCAGTGGCTGCGTGATGAACTGTGCACGTTTATGCTTTCGACAATGGCGTTATTTTTAAATTATAAGTGATTATGTTACTTTTGTACGTGCGGACTGAACACGCGTGCATGCGGTATTTCTGGCAGCAGTGGCTGTCTTATGAATTGTGCACGTATATGCTTTCTACAATTGGATTATTTTCGAATTGTGAGTGATGATTTTTAGTTTGTACGTGGGGACTAAAATCGCGTGTATGCGGTATTTGGGGCTGCAGTGGCTGCGTGATGAACCGCGCACGTTTATGCTTTCGACAATGGCGTTATTTTCAAATTATAATTGATTCTGTTACTTTTGTACGTGCGGATTAAGCACGCGTGCATGCGGTATTTCTGGCAGCAGTGGCTGTCTTATGAATTGTGCACGTATATGCTTTCGACAACTGCATTATTTTCGAATTGTGGGTGCTGATTTTTAGTTTGTACGTGGGGACAAAAATCGCGTGTATTCGGTATTTGGGGCAGCAGTGACTGCGTGATGAACTGTGCACGTTTATGCTTTCGACAATGACGTTATTTTTTAATTATACGTGATTATGTTACTTTTGTACGTGGGGACTAAAATCGCGTGTATGCGGTATTTGGGGCAGCAGTAGCTGCGTGATGAACTGCGCACGTTTATGCTTTCGACAATGGCGTTATTTTCAAATAATAAGTGATATTATTCTACGTATAATTCTGTTATTAAGTATATATTCTGTTACTTTTGTACGTGCGGACTAAACACGCGTGCATGCGGTATTTCTGGCAGCTGTGGCTGTCTTATGAATTGTGCACGTATATGCTTTCTACAATTGGATTATTTACGAATTGTGAGTGATGATTTTTATTTTGTACGTGGGGACAAAAATCGCGTGTATGCGGTATTTGGGGCAGCAGTGGCTGCGTGATGAACCGCGCACGTTTATGCTTTCGACAATGGCGTTATTTTCAAATTATAATTGATTCTGTTACTTTTGTACGTGCGGACTAAACACGCGTGCATGCGGTATTTCTGGCAGCAGTGGCTGTCTTATGAATTGTGCACGCATATGCTTTCTATATTTGCATTATTTTCGAGTTGTGGGTGATGATTTTTAGTTTGTACGTGGGGACTCAAATCGCGTGTATGCGGTATTTGGGGCAGCAGTGGCTGAGTGATGAACTGCGCACGCTTATGCTTTCGACAATGGCGTTATTCTCAAATTATAAGTGATCCTGTTACTTTTGTACGTGCGGACTAAACACGCGCGCTTGCGGTATTTCTGGCAGCAGTGGCTGTCTCATGAATTGTGCACGCATATGCTTTCAACAATTGCATTATTTTCGAATTGTGGGTGATGATTTTTAGTTTGTATGTGCGGACTAAAATCGCGTGTATGCGGTATTTGGGGCAGCAGTGGCTGCGTGATGAACTGCGCACTTTTATGCTTTCGACAATGGCGTTATTTTCAAATTATAACTGATTCTGTCACTTTTACACGTGCAGACTAAACATGTGTGCATGCGGTATTTCTGGCAGCAGTGGCTGTCTTATGAATTGTGCACGTATATGCTTTCTACAATTGAATTAATTTCGAATTGTGGGTGATGATTTTTAGTTTGTACGTGGGGACTAAAATCGCGTGTATGCGGTATTTGGGGCAGCAGTGGCTGTGTGATGAACTGTGCACGTTTATGCTTTCGACAATGGCGTTATTTTTCAATTATACGTGATTATGTTACTTTTGTACGTGCGGACTGAACACGCGTGCATGCGGTATTTCTGGCAGCAGTGGCTGTCTTATGAATTGTGCACGTATATGCTTTCTACAGTTGGATTATTTTCGAATTGTGAGTGATGATTTTTAGTTTGTACGTGGGGACTAAAATCGCGTGTATGCGGTACTTGGGGCAGCAGTGGCTGCGTGATGAACCGCGCACGTTTATGCTTTCGACAATGGCGTTATTTTCAAATTATAATTGATTCTGTTACTTTTGTACGTGCGGATTAAGCACGCGTGCATGCGGTATTTCTGGCAGCAGTGGCTGTCTTATGAATTGTGCACGTATATGCTTTCGACAACTGCATTATTTTCGAATTGTGGGTGATGATTTTTAGTTTGTACGTGGGGACTAAAATCGCGTGTATGGGGTATTTGGGGCAGCAGTGGCTGCGTGATGAACTGCGCACGCTTATGCTTTCGACAATGGCGTTATTCTCAAATTATAAGTGATCCTGTTACTTTTGTACGTGCGGACTAAACACGCGCGCATGCGGTATTTCTGGCACCAGTGGCTATCTCATGAATTGTGCACGCATATGCTTTCTACAATTGCATTATTTTCGAATTGTGGGTGATGATTTTTAGTTTGTATGTGCGGACTAAAATCGCGTGTATGCGGTATTTGGGGCAGCAGTATCTGCGTGATGAACTGCGCACTTTTATGCTTTCGACAATGGCGTTATTTTCAAATTATAATTGATTCTGTTACTTTTGTACGTGCGGACTAAGCACGCGTGCATGCGGTATTTCTGGCAGTAGTGGCTGTCTTATGAATTGTGCACGTATATGCTTTCTACAATTGGATCATTTTCGAATTGTGGGTGATGATTTTTAGTTTGTACGTGGGGACTAAAATCGCGTGTATGCGGTATTTGGGGCACCAGTGGCTGCGTGATGAACTGCGCACGTTTATGCTTTCGACAATGGCGTTATTTTCAAATTTTAAGTCATTCTGTTACTTTTGTACGTGCGGACTAAACAGGCGTGCATACGGTATTTCTGGCAGCAGTGGCTGTCTTATGAATTGCGCACGTATATTCTTTCTACAATGGCATTATTTTCGAATTGTGGGTGATGATTTTTACTTTGTACGTGGGGACTAAAATCGCGTGTATGCGGTATTTGGGGCAGCAGTAGCTGCGTGATGAACTGCGCACGTTTATGCTTTCGACAATGGCGCTATTTTCAAATAATAAGTGATATTATTCTAAGTATAATTCTGTTATTAAGTATATATTCTGTTACTTTTGTACGTGCGGACTAAACACGCGTCCATGCGGTATTTCTGGCAGCTGTGGCTTTCTTATGAATTGTGCACGTATATGCTTTCTACAATTGGATTATTTACGAATTGTGAGTGATGATTTTTAGTTTGTACGTGGGGACTAAAATCGCGTGTATGCGGTATTTGGGGCAGCAGTGGCTGCGTGATGAACCGCGCACGTTTATGCTTTCGACAATGGCGTTATTTTCAAATTATAATTGATTCTGTTACTTTTGTACGCGCGGACTAAACACGCGTGCATGCGGTATTTCTGGCAGCAGTGGCTGTCTTATGTATTGTGCACGCATATGATTTCTATAATTGCATTATTTTCGAATTGTGGGTGATGATTTTTAGCTTGTACGTGGGGACTAAAATCGCGTGTATGCGGTATTTGGGGCAGCAGTGGCTGAGTGATGAACTGCGCACTTTTATGCTTTCGACAATGGCGTTATTTTCAAATTATAAGTGATTCTGTTTCTTTTGTACGTGCGGACTAAGTACTCGTGCATGCGGTATTTCTGGCAGCAGTGGCTGTCTTATGAATTGTGCACGCATATTCTTTCTATAATTGCATTATTTTCGAATTGTGGGTGATGATTTTTAGTTTGTAGATGCGGACTAAAATCGCGTGTATGCGGTATTTGGGGCAGCAGTGGCTGCGTGATGAACTGCGCACATTTATGCTTTCAACAATGGCGTTATTTTCAAATTATAATTGATTCTGTTACTTTTGTACGTGCGGACTAAGCACGCGTGCATGCGGTATTTCTGGCAGTAGTGGCTGTCTTATGAATTGTGCACGTATATGCTTTCTACAATGGCATTATTTTCGAATTGTGGGTGATGATTTTTACTTTGTACGTGGGGACTAAAATCGCGTGTATGCGGTATTTGGGGCAGCAGTGGCTGCGTGATGAACTGTGCACGTTTATGCTTTCGACAATGGCGTTATTTTTAAATTATAAGTGATTATGTTACTTTTGTACGTGCGGACTGAACACGCGTGCACGCGGTATTTCTGGCAGCAGTGGCTGTCTTATGAATTGTGCACGTATATGCTTTCTACAATTGGATTATTTTCGAATTGTGGGTGATGATTTTTACTTTGTACGTGGGGACTAAAATCGCGTGTATGCGGTATTTGGGGCAGCAGTGGCTGCGGGATGAACTCCGCACGTTTATGCCTTCGACAATGGCGTTATTTTCAAATTATAATTGATTCTGTTACTTTTGTACGTGCGGACTAAGCACGCGTGCATGCGGTATTTCTGGCAGCAGTGGCTGTCTTATGAATTGTGCACGCATATGCTTTCTATAATTGCATTATTTTCGAATTGTGGGTGATGATTTTTAGTTTGTAAATGGGGAGTAAAATCGCGTGTATGCGGTATTTGGGGCAGCAGTGGATGCGTGATGAACTGCGCACGTTTATGCTTTCGACAATGGCGTTATTTTCAAATTATAACTGATTCTGTTACTTTTACACGTGCGGACTAAACATGTGTGCATGCGGTATTTCTGGCAGCAGTGGCTGTCTTATGAATTGTGCACGTATATGCTTTCTACAATTGGATTAATTTCGAATTGTGGGTGATGATTTAGTTTGTACGTGGGGACTAAAATCGCGTGTATGCGGTATTTGGGGCAGCAGTGGCTGCGTGATGAACTGTGCACGTTTATGCTTTCGACAATGGCGTTATTTTCAAATTATAAGTGATTCTGTTACTTTTGTACGTGCGGATTACGCACGCGTGCATGCGGTATTTCTGGCAGCAGTGGCTGTCTTATGAATTGTGCACGTATATGCTTTCGACAACTGCATTATTTTCGAATTGTGGGTGATGATTTTTAGTTTGTACGTGGGGACTAAAATCGCGTGTATGGGGTATTTGGGGCAGCAGTGGCTGCGTGATGAACTGCGCACGCTTATGCTTTCGACAATGGCGTTATTCTCAAATTATAAGTGATCCTGTTACTTTTGTACGTGCGGACTAAACACGCGCATGCGGTATTTCTGGCAGCACTGGCTGTCTCATGAATTGTGCACGCATATGCTTTCTACAATTGCATTATTTTCGAATTGTGGGTGATGATTTTTAGTTTGTATGTGCGGACTAAAATCGCGTGTATGCGGTATTTGGGGCAGCAGTGGCTGCGTGATGAACTGCGCACTTTTATGCTTTCGACAATGGCGTTATCTTCAAATTATAAGTGATTCTGTTACTTTTGTACGTGCGGACTAAACACGCGTGCATGCGGTATTTCTGGCAGCAGTGGCTGGCTTATGAATTGTGCACGTATATGCTTTCTACAACTGCATTATTTTCGAATTGTGGGTGATGATTTTTAGTTTGTACGTGGGGACTAAAATCGCGTGTATGCGGTATTTGGGGCAGCAGTGGCTGCGTGATGAACTGCGCACGTTTATGCTTTCGACAATGGCGTTATTTTTAAATTATAAGTGATTATGTTACTTTTGTACGTGCGGACTGAACACGCGTGCATGCGGTATATCTGGCAGCAGTGGCTGTCTTATGAATTGTGCACGTATATGCTTTCTACAATTGCATTATTTTCGAATTGTGAGTGATGATTTTTAGTTTGTACGTGGGGACTAAAATCGCGTGGATGCGGTATTTGGGGCAGCAGTGGCTGCGTGATGAACTGCGCACATTTATGCTTTCAACAATGGCGTTATTTTCAAATTATAATTGATTCTGTTACTTTTGTAGGTGCGGACTAAGCACGCGTGCATGCGGTATTTCTGGCAGTAGTGGCTGTCGTATGAATTGTGCACGTATATGCTTTCTACAATGGCATTATTTTAGAATTGTGGGTGATGATTTTTACTTTGTACGTGGGGACTAAAATCGCGTGTATGCGGTATTTGGGGCAGCAGTGGCTGCGTGATGAACTGTGCACGTTTATGCTTTCGACAATGGCGTTATTTTTAAATTATAAGTGATTATGTTACTTTTGTACGTGCG
Organism: Ornithodoros turicata; assembly: GCF_037126465.1. Lineage (NCBI taxonomy): Eukaryota > Metazoa > Arthropoda > Arachnida > Ixodida > Argasidae > Ornithodoros > Ornithodoros turicata. Next base: position 240,410 of record NW_026999316.1, read on the forward strand.
GACTGAACACGCGTGTACGCGGTATTTCTGGCAGCAGCGGCTGTCTTATGAATTGTGCACGTATATGCTTTCTACAATTGGATTATTTTCGAATTGTGGGTGATGATTTTTACTTTGTACGTGGGGACTAAAATCGCGTGTGTGCGGTATTTGGGGCAGCAGTGGATGCGTGATGAACTGCGCACGTTTATGCTTTCGACAATGGCGTTATTTTCAAATTATAACTGATTCTGTTACTTTTACACGTGCGGACTAAACATGTGTGCATGTGGTATTTCTGGCAGCACTGGCTGTCTTATGAATTGTGCACGTATATGCTTTCTACAATTGGATTAATTTCGAATTGTGGGTGATGATTTTTAGTTTGTACGTGGGGACTAAAATCGCGTGTATGCGGTATTTGGGGCAGCAGTGGCTGCGTGGTGAACTGTGCACGTTTATGCTTTCGACAATGGCGTTATTTTTAAATTATAAGTGATTATGTTAGTTTTGTACGTGCGGACTGAACACGCGTGCATGCGGTATTTCTGGCAGCAGTGGCTGTCTGATGAATTGTGCACGTATATGCTTTCTACAATTGGATTATTTTCGAATTGTGAGTGATGATTTTTAGTTTGTACGTGGGGACAAAAATCGCGTGTATGCGGTATTTGGGGCAGCAGTGGCTGCGTGATGAACCGCGCACGTTTATGCTTTCGACAATGGCGTTATTTTCAAATTATAATTGATTCTGTTACTTTTGTACGTGCGGACTAAGCACGCGTGCATGCGGTATTTCTGGCTGTAGTGGCTGTCTTATGAATTGTGCACGTATATCCTTTCTACAATGGCATTATTTTCGAATTGTGGGTGATGATTTTTACTTTGTACGTGGGGACTAAAATCGCGTGTATGCGGTATTTGGGGCAGCAGTAGCTGCGTGATGAACTGCGCACGTTTATGCTTTCGACAATGGCGTTATTTTCAAATAATAAGTGATATTATTCTAAGTATAATTCTGTTATTAAGTATATATTCTGTTACTTTTGTACGTGCGGACTAAACACGCGTGCATGCGGTATTTCTGGCAGCAGTGGCTGTCTTATGAATTGTGCACGTATATGCTTTCTACAATTGGATTATTTTCGAATTGTGGGTGATGATTTTTAGTTTGTATGTGCGGACTAAAATCGCGTGTATGCGGTATTTGGGGCAGCAGTGGCTGCGTGATGAACTGCGCACATTTTTTCTTTCAACAATGGCGTTATTTTCAAATTATACGTGATTCTGTTACTTTTGTACGTGCGGACTAAGCACGCGTGCATGCGGTATTTCTGGCAGCAGTGGCTTTCTTATGAATTGTGCACGCATATGCTTTCTATAATTGCATTATTTTCAAATTGTGGGTGATGATTTTTAGTTTGTAAATGGGGAGTAAAATCGCGTGTATGCGGTATTTGGGGCAGCAGTGGATGCGTGATGAACTGCGCACGTTTATGCTTTCGACAATTTCGTTATTTTCAAATTATAACTGATTCTGTTACTTTTACACGTGCGGACTAAACATGTCTGCATGCGGTATTTCTGGCAGCAGTGGCTGTCTTATGAATTGTGCACGTATATGCTTTCTACAATTGGATTAATTTCGAATTGTGGGTGATGATTTTTAGTTTGAACGTGGGGACTAAAATCGCGTGTATGCGGTATTTGGGGCAGCAGTGGCTGCGTGATGAACTGTGCACGTTTATGCTTTCGACAATGGTGTTATTTTTAAATTATAAGTGATTATGTTACTTTTGTACGTGCGGACTGAACACGCGTGCATGCGGTATTTCTGGCAGCAGTGGCTGTCTTATGAATTGTGCACGTATATGCTTTCTACAATTGGATTATTTTCGAATTGTGAGTGATGATTTTTAGTTTGTACGTGGGGACTAAAATCGCGTGTATGCGGTATTTGGGGCAGCAGTGGCTGCGTGATGAACAGCGCACGTTTATGCTTTCGACAATGGCGTTATTTTCAAATTTAACCCAAGCAAGCAATGGCCAAAGGCCATCGATTGGCAAGGGTATGGCAGCGATTTGGCCAGCACAAAATTTGGCCAAAAAGGAAAAATTTTAGATTTTTCAAACATTGGCCAAACAAAGACTGGAACAAGTTTGGTTGCCATACTTGTTACAAGCGCTCTGGCCAAGCTTCTACCAATCATAAGCTTTGAAATCTTAATTATAGGAAGAACTCATCTGAGCGCGTTACAAAACTTTTGGATATTATTGGTGGCGGTGAAAGGGATCGCTGTTGTCGGCGGAATATCTTTCCTGTCTTTGATATAGCACAATTGTTCTGCTTTCCATCCCATAACCAAATCAGGAACGACATTATATAAGAAACGACATGATATAATGTGCAGCTTGATCTGTTGCCATAGTTTGAAGAGCGTTACATTGCTTCCTAACGCCGCTAACTGCAGGAATATGCACGGCGTACGATGCTGCGGTCGGTGATGGCGGTAATGCGGCCCTTCTGCGCTCACCAACCGCGAGCGTCATATCGATATCGCAACGCTCGGCTAGTGTCGGCCACGTATCCATCGACCACGTATCCATAGCCACGGACGCGCGCGCACATGTGATATGTCTTTCGAAAGCAGCGTCCGTCCAAGTGCAGAAAAGAAGACGCTGAAGACGCGTCCATCATCCACGTGCGGTTTGTTTTGTCCTTTTTGGTCGAGCGAAGAATTGCGAAGTTGCTTGGAAAAGGCGCTTCTGGCTGTGTTTAAGGTAAGTGTTGGTAGTTTCTTAATGCTAGTTTTTGGGACCCTGCACGACTTAGCGTTCATTCTCAACGACACTTTCGATCTGTATTTTGTGGCTCTCATACTGGCGATATTGTTGGATATTAGCGTATTGCCTGGGTCCGAGGAACTGCACGTTAGCCCTATCGAAAGCTGGTGACGATTGACCACTTCGGTTTACTTAGGACAACAATGTTTTTGTTGTTCCTTGGTCGCGTGCCGACATATCTTGACACTACATGTATCTTATGAGGACTGTACCAGCACATTTTTATTTTATTTTCAGGTTCCTGTTTGTGTTACCTGCTGGAACATTCGAGCATGAACCATGAGGTCAGTTATGCGTTGTATTGGACGCCAGCACAGTGATGGCCGACTCTAGTAATGTTAGGAAGCGCTTGAGGCGCAAGCAGCATGACCGTGCCCTAAAAGAGGCGCGCGTGTGTGTCGAACATATAGATCAAGAAGTGCAGCTCTCAACATTGTTGAAGAAGGTAGACTCTGCGCAAAATCCTGATTATGGTCAAACATCTAGGTCACATGAGGAGTCTCACTTGTCCTGTAGTACGTCAAATACCGGTTCGGTGTCGAAGGACAGCACTGTATTCATAATACAGCATGATGTAGAGCATCAACACCAAGGAGAGGACGACGAGACAATTTTTGATGAACCTGGTACTGATGACCACCGTGACCAGAATACAATCTTGAACGAGTACACTAGTGACTCATCATCCGAGGAGAGCGAAGTTAGGCCAAGTAAGACAGAACATGACACAGTTTCGCAGCTAAGGACATGGGTGGTCAACAGCAACATTCCACGCACTTCAGTTGATTCCTTACTGAAAATACTCCAATGCCGCATTCCTGAACTTCCTAGAACTTCACGGGCCTTCCTTTGCACAGTTCTCCACTGGCCATTATGTCCATTTTGGCATTGTGTCAAATTTGAAGTATCTGTTAGAGACAGGCAGCAGTGCCTCCAGAGGTGCTTTGCAGCTGTCGTTTAATATCGATGGTCTTCCCGTTTTTAAAAGCAGTGCTGTAGGATTCTGGTGCATTATTGGTCTTGTCTCCAGTGACTCACTGGTTCAAAATCGCTCCTTCGTGTTTCCGGTTGGTGTTTTTTGTGGCATTGGTAAGCCCCCCATCGCTGATTTTCTGGCCCGTTTTGTTAGCGAATTGGGAGAATTGCTTTCTGATGGGTTTGAGCACGATAACGTGAGAGTGCATGTTTCCTTGAAAGCTATAATATGTGATGCACCAGCACGATCTTACATCAAATGCATTAAAAATCACAGTGGTTCACACAGTTGTGCGAAATGCACAACAGAAGGTGAATATGATGGCCGCATGATTTTCCCACAGCTGGACTGCCCTCTCCGCACAGACGACTCAGTTGCCCTCCAGCAACAACCTGAGCATCATACTGGTGTGTCTCCTCTCACTGAAATACAAGTTCCAATGGTTACTAAATTCCCATTAGACTACATGCATTTAGTTTGCCTCGGAGTGACAAAAAAGATGTTAGACGCATGGTTACATGGCTCTTTAGGCTACAGGTTGCACACAAGCAGTGCCTATGCCATTTCGAGAGCTCTCGAAGACCTCAAGTCTTTCGTTCCATCAGACTTTCCTCGAAAATGCAGAGGGCTAAATGAGGTAAAACGATGGAAGGCTACTGAATTTAGATTCTTCCTACTCTACGCTGGACCTGTGGTTTTACAGGAGATTCTGCGGGCTGACGTCTATCAACATTTCCTTGTGCTGCATGTTGCAATAGCGATTCTCGTAAGCCCAGCTCGTAGACATCTTTTGGGATATGCGGAGCAGCTTCTGTTCTATTATGTAGAGCAGTCTCTGTCAGTTTATGGGAAACAATTTGTCGTGTACAACGTTCACTCATTGATACACCTTGCAAATGACAGTCGACTGCATGGACCACTGGATATGTTTAGTAGTTTTCCGTTTGAAAACTTCATGCAGGTCATAAAGCGTCATGTTAGATCTGGGTTCAAACCTCTTGAACAGCTGCATAGGCGCATGGTAGAGTATATGGCAGTAAGGCCTTCTGTTTCACGAGAAGAAAGCCATGCACATTGTGAAGTATATCCTACATCTGCACACGCACGTGGGCCCCTTGTTCAGGGCTTTGAGCAACAGTACAGTAAGGCACACTTCTTTGGCTCTTCATTCATAGGCAAGGTCTTTCAGCGAGTTGAAAATCTGCACACATTTCCATGTCCTTCCTCACTACTCTCCGTATTCCTCGTTTCTGATCTAGAACAGTCACTCACAGTAGTGCAGCCTTCAGAAGTTGTATGCAAGGGCATGTGTTTTCCATGCGGCAGTAAGCTGCCATTTTTTCCGATGTTCCATTTTTCGCTGCAGTGAAGGATAACATCCTTCCTATTGTTCCTATCCTATCCTAATGTATCTTATCCTAAGTCCTTCGATTGTTTTGTAGTTTCCATCTCGTCGACTTTTTGAGTGACCGCAGCACGTACGTCGTGTCATCAAGTTGGGTGTTGGAAGGAAATGATGGATTATATTCCTCCTGGCCATCAAGAGCCTCAAAATTGGAGATCCTCAAGCTTTTAAAATGCCACCATCCACAAGAGCCTTCATGGGGAAAACACAAAATCCGCATTCTCTGCACCACAGGTAAGAAAAGAGATCAAATATAGAATGCCTGATCGCATGTTCTTGTTGATACTTAGCCCAATCCAGTGGAAGAGTTGTAAAATGACATTAACGGTAAGGTGTCTTGTTCACAGGAAGTTCATATTTGCTGCCATTTCATGATCATGTTTGCCTTTTTTTTCTGTATCGCTCACAGTAGGGTTGCATTGCTATTGCCAAGTAATAGGATGTGAACAGCGAAGAAAAATAACCTTAAGCTAGGGTTAAGCTTAAGCTAGGGCAGCAGACTGAAGGAGGACTTGAGAGCATCGCCCAAGCTCGGACTTATATTTCTTCATAGGTGTCTCCCACCTGTTGGCCTGTGTCTATGATGCATTTATGTGTCGTGCAAACCACAAGTCAAGATATGCTGATTTGTGTTGTTTCATGTTGCAAGAGCCTACTATGATTAGTATTAATTCCCTCCTAATCAGCTATGTTTAAATCTCCATAGATGATATTGACGAAGCCATGGAGAAGTTAGCTCTGGCTGAGGACACGTCAAACCTTGAGAGCGACGCCGAGGTACATAAGAAAACACGAAAGGAGAGAAAACGTGTAATTTTCTCTAGCACTGAAAGTGACTCAGATGGAGATGAGGCGAAACAGATTGTGAGAAAATCAGAAAAGGTGGTAAGAAAATTTAAAATTGATGATTATACTTTATATTATGCTTGGTATCCTTGTTTCCATACATTTGCGTGGCATGGTGCTGTGACTGGGCTGTGATCTTGTGCTGCTGATTTATCTGCAGTGACATCAAACGTTTTATGTTCCTTATACGGTAGCTTGTGGCCAGTGTCGTTGTCTTTAAGGCTTCACACAATATCTGATTGCCTTACTTATTATAATGCATGCATACACTACATAAATGTTCCACTTTTTTCTTTGAGCATCAAGGTTCCACTGATGTTCCAGTACAAGTACTTTACTGGTCCTTCATACCCTTGAATAACTCGAAATTTGGAAATGCGATTTCCAACATCTGGGAAACCCTGGAGTTTTTAAACCATAAAAAAAGTCATGCTTTCGCATGCTTTTATTTATTTATATTTTTCTCATAGAGCTGCTAGTGCAAAATTATGCTTATCCAGGGTCAGAACTAGTGTTAAATAGTCAAAAGAGTTAGTGCTATTTGCACAAAGTATTTAGGAATTGTTAACATGTATTTACGATTTAGGAATCTGCAGCGAGAATGTAAAGCACCATCCGTTATGTGGATCAGTTTACCTTTCTGTCCTATAATCTTTAACATGAACTGGTGACGCCCTGGTCATAAACTGTGTTTCACATCACAGGCAAAATGTTGAATGGTCCTTAACCGGTTCATGAAAGGCCTTTGAATTTTTCTTCCAGAATTCAGTGAACCAGGCTGCCATAGTTGTCATAAGCTGAAGCCAAGGCTTAATTTAATAATATGACAAACTATGTAACAGAGAGGTCTAAATTTTTCAAAGCTGATACAAAATGTGTACTACTCAATGCCTGTAGATATAGTAAGCTCGCACATTTGTTTTTCTCTCTCTTTATGGAAAGTGGGGTGCTATGCTCTCTGGCAGTTTAGCATGATTGCAGATATTAAGTGTACAGCTTGATGCCTTATTTCTTTTGCCAAGTTATTTTAGCCTGATGTGTTTCCTTAGCTGCTCGAGCTCGGACAATGGTGGCAAATCAGCTTCCTCCTCCACCTCCAGTGCCTACCATAAGTGGTACCTACTCACATCCTCCAGTAGTGCAGGGTACAAGTGCACGTCCTCCTGCCGTGCATTCGGGGTATTTTACAGGGAGAAGACATGGTATGCACTTCCTTCATAAAGGAAACATTTAACTGTTCTGAAAGACAAAGTACTTAGCTTGTTCTATGTGTGTATTTACCATAGACGATCCCTGCCCAGACATTCCACAGGAGTCTCACACTGCTCGTCCAGCACATCATTTTCGTGAGCAGACCCATGTGCTAGCCGACGGAGCAGGTAAGCGTAGTTTTGAAGAATGGGGCCGTGCTACAGACTTCATCCTACTTTCAGGCACACGACTGGATATGAGATCTCCATCTCCTGACAGAGTTACATCCGTGTATGCTCCACGGAGCACAGCTCAAGGATATGGTGGGGACGTTTGATGGTATTTTTCCTACATTGACGAACCATCCTTTAACACATCTTATAGGATTGCAACTCTCCTCGCATACTCATGGTGTGCATTACAGCGATCCACCTGCCAGACTATCGCAGCCATCATGATGGGAACCTTCAGTGCCTCGTTATGGTATGTGCGGCCCTTGCTACCTTCCTGCCAGTTATTGAGAACAATAACCCGAGCACCAATGGTACTTGTGTTCATAAAGCATATAAATGTACTCTCACGACTAATATTTAACAAATTAATCAGAATGTATTAGTTAATTAGCCACTTAGCCATTCTGTTGGGCAAAAGACCTTGCTCTTGTTGGCCACAAAGTCAGGATATTTTACACCCTGATCAAATCTGTGCTAATGTAACTAGTTTGTCTTTTGTTTTGCAATTTGGTTCAACTGAAACGACACGGATATTGCATTTGTGTTCTGCTCTTGCTCTATAGGGACACCACAACATGCACTAGAAGACCAGGAAAGTCATCATCTGTTGAAGACACTACTGGAGAAAATCTCCACTCTTGAGTCTAGATTTAAAGGTGGGCGACATTATACTTGCTATGTTGTAGTGTGCATTGCAAGCCAGTGTTTCATTATTCCTGTTGTTTGTGTTTGCACAGTATTCGAAAGCAGGATTTTTCTGCATAACAAAGAAACTTTGCTGGAAATACGTGAAATGAACAAGCGATGCGTCCATGGGAAAGTACCCTTAAATCTCCCTGAGGACTGCCCCATGATACCTGCCACTGCCTTCGAAATGTTGGAGGATTTAGACACCTACCTCCAGGAGGAGAGGAACCTAACTTCTATGGTAATTTATTAAATTCCTTCTTTTGGAGATAATATCACAGTTTGTGTTTGTTGATTTCATTGGTCCAACAGATTTCACATAGTTCTAATTACTTGCATGTGTTAAAATAGCCATCTCTAAATTGTAATATGCAAATGACCCAAAACCTAAAATACGCTCCTGAGGAGCGCCGAAGGCTTATCTGGCCAGCTGGGCGGCACCTTCGCCAATTTCCATCGTTGTGAATCACGTCGCTTTCTGATGTGAAATGAGCACTGTACTAGTGTTTGTCAGACCCCTAGTATTTGTGTGTCGTGTCGTCGTATCTCTTCATTGTACTTTAAATATTGTTTTTTTAAATCGCTTTTCAATGCAGTACCGAAGAGCCTAATTTTTTACCTTATTTATAGCACTGTTACTCGGGCAGTTTTCAACGACCATAGAGATCGATACCATCGAAAACGCAAGTAGCACTCCCTAGCGTGTAACGTGTCAACCTCTCAGGAAACATTGGATCGAATGCCCTTTGCGAGGTTGGCGCGTTACCCGCTTGATGGCGCTACGCGCATTTGCAATGTTCGTTGATTTCAATGGCCATTGGAGACTGCTCGTGTGACAGGTTTATTAGTGATCTGCTGCCAGACCAACCGCTTTGCGGCCCAGGTAAGCTTCCTACGGTCACGCGCTCCTGAAGCGGGCTGTATTGGCTTCAGCTAATTTGCGTCACAACATTCGGCGATGGATATTGCAACATACGTGCACCAGCTTCCGTGGCTCAGTGGTTAGCGTGCTGGCCATGTCACGTAGAGACTGCGATGTACCCGGGTTCGAACCCCGGTGCCGGCTGTGCTGTCTGGGGTTTTTCCTGGGTTTTCCTCAGACGCTTTCAGACATATGTCAGCCCAGTTCCCTTAGAAGTCGGCCCAGGACGCACATTCCCCCCACGACGTCAGTCGTGACTTTGCTCACCTCTCTGAGGCCAACAACGACGAGCCCTTTAACTAGCGCCACAACCACCGCCACCACCACCCAGTATATGGTACAACGAAGAGAGACGACAACGCAGACACTGGACTGGCCAAACCTGTCAAGTCCAGTGTTTGTCAGACCCCTAGTGCTTATGTGTCGTGTCGTCGTATCTCTTCATTGTACTCTAAATATTGTTTTTTTGATATCGCTTTTCAATGCAGTACCGAAGAGCCTAATTTTTTTACCTTATTTATACCACTGTCACTCGGGCAGTTTTCAACGACCATTGAGATCGATACCATCGAAAATGCAAGTAGCACTCCCTAGCGTGTAACGTGTCAACCTCTCAGGAAACATTGGATCGAATGCCCTTTGAGAGGTTGACGCGTTACCCGCTTGATGGCGCTACGCGCATTTGCAATGTTCGTTGATTTCAATGGTCATTGGAGACTGCTCGTGTGACAGGTTTATTAGTGATCTGCTGCCAGACCAACCGCTTTGCGGCCCAGGTAAGCTTCCTACGGTCACGCGCTCCTGAAGCTGCTGTATTGGCTTCAGCTAATTTGAGTCACAACATTCGGCGAAGCATATTGCAACATACGTGCACCAGCTTCCGTGGCTCAATGGTTAGCGTGCTGGCCATGTCACGTCGAGACTGGGAGGTACCCGGGTTCGAACCCCGGTGCCGGCTGTGCTGTCTGGGATTTTTCCTGGGTTTTCCTCAGACGCTTTCAGACATATGTCGGCACAGTTCCCTTAGAAGTCGGCCCAGGACGCACATTCCCCCAGGGCGTCAGTCGTGACTTTGCTCACCTCTCTGCGGCACACAACGACGAGCCCTTTAACTAGCGCCACAACCACCTCCACCCAGTTGTGGTGAATCCGGCCACCACACATAGATGGCACCAGGCAAAACCTGTGTCTAGGTCAGATGCTAGCCTCACGCGCTGTGGGAGGGGCCTGGGCTTGGACAGATCAAAAACCGTGAGCGCGTGTGAGCGAGACGAGAGCCTGGAGCGGCTGGCCTCGGATACGGTGCTTGGAACGACTGGCTTAGGAGAACATTCTCGGTGTAAAGATTATGTGAGTTATTAAATATCACGTTTCTTCCTGTATTTTGACTTTGTCTCTGTGCCTCGCTTTCCACGGGAGTCGAATGGACGGGCTTTGCCCCCGAGAGTGGGAATAGGCTCCCACAAATGGCGCCCAGACGTGGGGCCCGAGCTCGTTCGTTCGATGACGTGGAGGACGTGGCACGTTCTATTTTTTTCGTTCCATTTTAGTGTGTCAAGTTTTGTTTCAGTGTGATACCGCCGGATTGTGGTACTTCAATTACTTCGTGTTCTTTCATTTTTTTCTTTGTATCTCGCTTTGTTGGGGCAGCATTTTTGCTGCTCGTTTTGTCTGAGTATTCTAGTTGTGTCCGGTGCATGACCCGTACAGCGGATGGACCGTACGCCTCCACGCGGGTACAACCTCCGGAGCGGAGCAAAAGCTCCGGTACCCCAACGGTCCCACTCGGAGGAGCGGCCGGTACACGTCGCCCCGGCGCCTACGGAGCCGAGAGGACCGGCCGACGATGTGAAGGCATCTGCCGTCCCTCCATCCCAAGGTACGTCGACTACGGTATCTGCAGTGCCGCAGTCAGACACCACAGCAACGGCAGAGCTTCTGTCACGTATGGCAGAGCTGTGCTCGTTGATGACGCGACGCCTTGATGCCGGGTTGGTTTCGCCGCCGCAGGCACAAGCGCCCGTCCGACTGACAATCCCTGTTCCTACCTTCTCAGGGTATACCGATAGAAAGTCAGTCGCAGACTTCTTGGATGACCTTACCGCCTATCAGGCTGGTATGGGAATCTCAGACGAGGTCTTGATCCTACGCATCCTGCAGGTTGCTTTGGTAGGAGATGCCGCCCGCTGGCTTCGACTGCAGTCGAGGTTCACGTCCTTGCAGGACTTCAAGCAGCGGTTTAAAAACGAATTCCTTCCCCCGGATTACGAATATCGTATCCTGGAGGAGCTGCACAAACGTACTCAGCATCCAGATGAGACGTTGGCAGAATTCGTACGGGCCCTGCAAGAGCTGTACAGCAGAGCAGAACCAACTGCAACAGAGCAGCAGCGAGTAGCACGGGCTATCCGTCAGTGCCACCCCCGCTTCCGGCCCTACCTTCGAGCCCATCGCTTTGATAGTCTTGAAGCGTTGGCGCAGGAGGCTCGTACCATACAGGGCGACCTCCTAGCCGAACTCGAATATCGGCCCCCGCCGCCGCCTGAATGGGCGTTAGAACCACGCTGTGCGTGGTCAGCGGGAGCAGCCTCGGTCGAACGCCTACCTGCAGTGGGACAGGATGAGCACCACCGCAATCCTTATGCGGAGCCATCCCGCCGAGCAATTGATCCCTTCCGTCATGGACAGAGGGCGATCCCCGCAGGAACGAGCCATGACAGACCCGTCCTGCCTAATTATCGTGGTCAACCCGGCAACACAGCTGGCGAAACTACGGACAGGCAGCGGGAACGGCAGCGTCTACCGCGCCCGCAGCCGCAAAGGTCCGCCGGTTGTTGGAATTGCGGCAGCCCCGAACATTTCCGTCGGGACTGTCCGCACCGAGGGCCGAATACCCGTAATGTGCCAACGGGAAACGGCCGCAGCCGACGTCCATGAACGCTCGCTTAACGACGTCGGCTATCTGCCGAAAGAGCGAACGAGCGGTCGCTAGCAGCGTCCTTGATCATGCAAAAGCTGGCTCTGCAAGCAGCAAGACAACCAAAGGAGACGCATTAGCTCCTTTTGCTCTCTCTGTTCGGAATGGCGTTCAGGACAGAGAACCAAATATCGCAGTTCGCATTTTGGGCATAAACTACATCGCCCTTATAGACACGGGAGCTACACTCTCTCTCATCGGCGACTGTGTTTACGAGCACTGCCTGCAAAGACAAGTAGTTCTGCAGACTACTGAGGTCACCCTTCGTCTTGCTTCCAATGACGTCATTCCAGCACAATCTGCAGTTGTGCTGTGGCTCCGTTTCGATGGGAGACGGCGAAAGCAGCGCTTCGTTCACCTTCCTGGCCTGGCAGTGCCCGTTATCCTGGGCAGGGATTTCATCATCCGGCACAAGTTGGCACTGGACCTGCCCAATGGAGGATACGTATACCACGGCTCGACAGGGTTCTTCCCCTTCGCCACGGCAGCGGACGATTGCACGGCACAGCAAGCTGCAGCAGTCTCCACCGAACCGTCTGCACTCCGACTGTCTTGGGGTCATTCCATGGTCCTGAGGAGGAGCGCCGCCAGCTTCAACAAGTATTGCGGCAGTACGACGGTATCTTTACGGAAAAACCCGGTAAGACGTCTCTGTTACAGCATAGCATAGACACGGGTAACGCCAGGCCCTGGCGTTGTAATCCAGACCTTTGAGCGTACATAAGCGTGCTTTGTTAGACGCTGCTCTAGAAGAAATGCTCCAAACCGGTGCAGTTCAGAGATCCCAGAGCCCTTGGGCGTTTCCTGTCGTCCTGGCTCCGAAACGTGATGGTACGGCAAGGTTATGCGTCGACTGTCGTCGACTTAACGCAGTAACTGTAAGGGACTCTTATCCCTTCCCGTCCATCGAATCAATCATGTATTCCCTGGGCAACGCTGCGGTGTTTTCAACGCTTGATTGTAGCAGAGGGTTCTTGCAGATCCAAGTTGCCCCGGAGGATGTCCCGAAGACAGCCTTTACCTGTCATAGGGGTCTGTTCGAGTTCGTACGGATGCCTTTCGGTCTGTCTAACTCACCAGCCAGTTTCCAGCGGTTGATGGACACCGTATTAGGAGATGCGAAGTACAATTTCGCGATGGCGTACATGGATGATGTCGCAGTGTTTTCCAGAAATTTTCAGGAACACTTGGAACACCTGTCAATCGTCCTTGCAAGGATGAAGCAGGCGGGGCTAACCATTAACCCCCGCAAGGTACAGCTGGCATCGCCTAGGATCAGCCTTCTCGGCTTCGTGGTGGACGGAGGCACCATCAGTCCTAGCGATGACAAGCTAAAGGCGATCATGGAGTTTCCGGTTCCCGGTAACGTAAAAGCCTTGCAGCGTTTTCTAGGTATGGTTGGCTTTTACCGGCAATTCATTCCTAATTGTGCTCAGTTAGCGCAGCCGCTTAACCAGTTGTTGCACAAAGACACACGCTCGCATTGGGGAGAACAGCAGGAACAATCCTTCCGAGCTCTATCTCATGCAATCGCTAATACGGCCAGGCTATATTTGCCCGACCTAAATAAACCGTTTGTTGTGCAAACAGATGCTAGCGATTATGGTGTTGGCGCAGTTCTCTTGCAGGAGCATGACGCTATTCTCTGTCCAGTGGCTTTTGCAAGTCGCACGCTGAATCCGGCAGAACGGAACTACTCCGTCACGGAAAAGGAGTGCCTGGTGATCATCTTCGCTCTCAGGAAGTTTGATCTCTACCTGGATGGCAGCACTTTCACCGTCCAGACTGACCACCAGGCACTCTCATGGCTGCAGCGGCTCCACAACCCAGCTGGACGTCTCGCCAGGTGGGCCCTGAAGCTACAAGGCTACTCCTTCAACGTGGAGTACAGGCGGGGCTCCACGACGTGGTAGCGGACGCACTATCCCGTGCGCCTCTACCGGAGGGGGAAGAGGTAGGCACCGAGGCGCCTTCTCAACTCCTGGCAGCAGCACAAGTGGCACGGGACGGATCCTCGTCCTGGGGCACGGTCGTGAGCAGAGAGCAGCTCCTACACGCTCAGAGAGCGGACGGCCTTTGTCAGCGGGTGTCTCAATGGTTAGCTGAGCAGGTCTCGGCAGACACCGGAACGTCTGACGGACGGCACGACTCCTATCTGCTGGGCGAGGATGGCATCCTGTTCAGGTACATACCCCAGGCGGATGACGATGACGGTACATCCCCATTCAGAGTCGTAGTGCCACGGAAGCTGCGTAAGTCTTCATACGTTACTTTCATGACTCGGCCTTGGCAGGTCACAGCAGTGGCAGGAAAACTTATGAAAAGTTATGTCGTGTTGCGACATGGCCAGGAATGAGGCAGGACGTAAGTATGTTCGTACTTGTCCGATATGCCAGAGAGCAAAACCTCGTGGTGGTTTACCCCCCGGGCGCTTACAGCCGGTTCAGAGCAATAGGCCCTGGCAGATAGTTGCTTGTGATGTGATGGGACCTTTTCCTCGTAGTCCTAGAGGTAACCAGTACCTGTTTGTGGTTACTGATCATTTCACAAAGTGGGTTGAGCTGTTTCCTCTCAGGACGCTGACTTCCCAAAGAGTATGGGAACGACTACTCGACACCTTTTGCCGGTTCGGGTTTCCCGCTCAGCTGATCACTGACAACGCAACCTACTTTACAAGTAAGGTGTTCTCAGATTCTTGCGCTGTCTTAGGCATTCAGCACAAGAAGACTTCCCCGTATCACCCTCAGGCTAATATTACCGAACGTGTTAATCGGAACCTGAAGATGATGTTGGTTGCTTTTACTAGTCAGCACCACCGTGATTGGGATCTTCGCCTGACTGAGCTGGCGTTCGCTACACGGACGACGGTCAACAGATCTACAGGCTTCACCCCTGCGTTCCTGAACTTGGGACGAGAGGCTCCTTTTCCAGTAGAGAATGCTCTGGGCCTCCGTTATGGCAGTACCCAGCCTCCTTATTCAAGGTACGCTGAGGACCTCCAGAGCCGACTGGACGTCGCAGCTCGGACGGCTCGGGAGAACTTGGACGTCGCAAGGTTGGACCAGGCTCGCCAGTACAACCGTGGACGACGGAATCTCACCTACAGCGTCGGTGACCTTGTCCTTCGACGGACCCACCCGCTTAGTGATGCGTCACGCGGCTTTGCAGCTTCGCTCGCAGATAGGTGGGACGGCCCCTTCGAGGTAAGTGCGTGCTCCTCCGGCCTCACTTACAGGCTTCGTCGCTGTGACACGGGCGAAGAAACTGGGCCAGTACACATCTCGGATCTGAAAGCTTACCACCTTCGAGACCCCGACGGAGAGGAGACCGATCATCAGCCGTCTCCTTCCCAGGACCTGGACCAGGATTCCGCTTCCGGACCAGCTCCCAGTCGCTACAGTTTGCGTCCCCGCAGGCGGCGCACGTAGCTGCCACTATCCTAGTCGCTAAATCCTAGTGCTCTTGTATAGTTGGTCTTTCTTAGTGTGATTTCTGTTTCGCAGTCTTCAGCTATAATCTTCTGGGGGAGAGCCTTTTCAGGTTCTCACGGTTTGAAATTGCTTTCTCACCGGATTCCCCTTTTCTTCCCTGCCAGACTACGATGCCTCCCCGTGGGAAGTACTACAGCAGGAGGGCTCCCCCTCCGACACGGTCCTCGCACGAAGGAGGTGGACCCGCACGCCGGTCCCGTTCCCCGCTCGGAGCCACTTCGGGGACGTCCACGAGGCAGTCGGTAGCCACTTGGACTGTGGTCTCGCAAGGAAGACCGGTTGGCTGGGTGTCACGGTCGAAATGGAGCTCCCAGCCCCGCCCTGTCTGTGGAGAAAGCCCGTCAAGGGTACAGCCCCCCTTCCGTGGACTGACCTTGGAGGAGAGACACCCCTGCGATCCCCCAATTCCGCTGTCCGAAGATGAAGCTCGACAACTCTGTCCCCTGTGCGGTGTACCCGAGCTACATCGGCGTGCACACCGCCAAGGCCAGCTCCATCAGTCTAAACTTGAAGCCTCCCGATCAACCGCCCGTACAACCACTGACGTCTCTGCTGCCCTCGCCACTCTACGACGTCACCGTCCTGACCTTCTGAGGGAAACGGGAACTTCTCCCCTCATGCGCCCGCAGGTGCCTACCACTTTCCCAACACCCGGATCCTCCGTACCTCGAGGCCCGGCTGACGATTACATGGACGATACGGTTCTCGACATGCCTGATGAAACGGTAAGGGTGTGAGCTGCTGGGAATGTGTGACATTTTTTCCTCGTTTTAAACTATCAGAGTTGCATTTGCATGCAATTACTTGTTAACGTATTAACTTTGTATTTTCTTCATGTATTTTTTCAACATATTGTGACTTCTATTAGAGGGAGGGTAGTTGTGGTGAATCCGGCCACCACACATAGATGGCACCAGGCAAAACCTGTGTCTAGGTCAGATGTTAGCCTCACGCGCTGTGGGAGGGGCCTGGGCTTGGACAGATCAAAAACCGTGAGCGCGTGTGAGCGAGACGAGAGCCTGGAGCGGCTGGCCTCGGATACGGTGCTTTGAACGACTGGCTTAGGAGAACATTCTCGGTGTAAAGATTATGTGAGTTATTAAATATCACGTTTCTTCCTGTATTTTGACTTTGTCTCTGTGCCTCGCTTTCCACGGGAGTCGAATCGACGGGCTTTGCCCCCGAGAGTGGGAATAGGCTCCCACACAGTACATGGTACAACGAAGAGAGACGACGACGCAGACACTGGACTGGCCAAACCTGACAAGTCCAGTGTTTGTCAGACCCCTAGTGCTTCTGTGTCGTGTCGTCGTATCTCTTCATTGTACTCTAAATATTGTTTTTTTTAATCGCTTTTCAATGCAGTACCGAAGAGCCTAATTTTTTTACCTTATTTATACCACTGTCAGTCGGGCAGTTTTCAACGACCATTGAGACCGATGACCATCGAAAATGCAAGTAGCACTCCCTAGCGTGTAACGTGTCAACCTCTCAGGAAACATTGGATCGAATGCCTTTTGAGAGGTTGGCGCGTTACCCGGTTGATGGCGCTACGCGCATTTTCAATAGTCGTTGATTTAAATGGGCATTGGAGACTCCTCGTGTGACAGGGTTATTAGTGATCTGCTGCCAGACCAACCGCTTTACGGCCCAGGTAAGCTTCCTACGGTCACGCGCTCCTGAAGCGGGCTGTATTGGCTTCAGCTAATTTGCGTCACAACATTCGGCGATGGATATTGCAACATACGTGCACCAGCTCACGTGACTCAGTGGTTAGCGTGCTGGCCATGTCATTTCGAGACTGGGACGTACCCGGATTCAAACCCCGGTGCCGGCTGTGCTGTCTGGGGTTTTTCCTGGGTTTTCCTCAGACGCTTTCAGACATATGTCGGCACAGTTCCCATAGAAGTCGGCCCGTGACGCACATTCCCCCGGGGCGTCAGTCGTGACTTTGCTCACCTCTCTGAGGCCAACAACGACGAGCCCTTTAACTAGCGCCACAACCACCGCCAGCACCACCCAGTATGTGGTACAACGAAGAGAGACGATGACGCAGACACTGGACTGGCCAAACCCGTCAAGTCCAGTGTTTGTCAGACCCCTAGTGCTTGTGTGTCGTGTCGTCGAATCTCTTCATTGTACTCTAAATAGTGTTTTTTTTAATCGCTTTTCAATGCAGTACTGAAGAGCCAAATTTTTTACCTTATTTATACCACTGTTACTCGGGCAGTTTTCAACGACCATAGAGATCGATACCATCGAAAACGCAAGTAGCACTCCCTAGCGTGTAACGTGTCAACCTCTCAGGAAACATTGGATCGAATGCCCATTGAGAGGTTGACGCGTTACCCGCTTGATGGCGCTACGCGCATTTTCAATGGTCGTTGATTTAAATGGTCATTGGAGACTGCTCGTGTCACAGGGTTATTAGTGATCTGCTGCCAGACCAACAGCTTTGCGGCCCAGGTAAGCTTCCTACGGTCACGCGCTCCTGAAGCAGGATGTATTGGCTTCAGCTAATTTGCGTCACAACATTCGGCGATGGATATTGCAACATACGTGCACCAGCTTCCGCGGCTCAGTGGTTAGCGTGCTGGCCATGTCACGTCGAGACTGGGAGCTACCCGGGTTCGAACCCTGGTGCCGGCTGTGCTGTCTGGGGTTTTTCCTGGGTTTTCCTCAGAGGCTTTCAGACATATGTCGGCACAGTTCCCTTAGAAGTCGGCCCAGGACGCACAAACCCCCAGGGCGTCAGTCGTGACTTTGCTCACCTATCTGAGGCCAACAACGACGAGCCCTTTAACTAGCGCCGCAACCACCGCCACCACCACCCAGTATATGGTACAACGAAGAGGGACGACGACGCAGACACTGGACTGGCCAAACCTGTCAAGTCCAGTGTTTGTCAGACCCCTAGTGCTTGTGTGTCGTGTCGTCGAATCTCTTCATTGTACTCTAAATATTGTTTTTAAATCGCTTTTCAATGCAGTACCGGAGAGCCTAATTTTTTTACCTTATTTATACAACTGTCACTCGGGCAGTTTTCAACGACCATTGAGATCGATGACCATCGAAAATGCAAGTAGCACGCCCTAGCGTGTAACGTGTCAACCTCTCAGGAAACATTGGATCGAATGCCCATTGAGAGGTTGACGCGTTACCCGCTTGATGGCGCTACGCGCATTTTCAATGGTCGTTGATTTAAATGGTCATTGGAGACTGCTCGTGTGACAGGGTTATTAGTGATCTGCTACCAGACCAACCGCTTTGCGGCCCAGGTAAGCTTCCTACGGTCACGCGCTCCTGAAGCGGGATGTATTGGCTTCAGCTAATTTGCGTCACAACATTCGGCGATGGATATTGCAACATACGTGCACCATCTTCTGTGGCTCAGTGGTTAGCGTACCGGCTATGTCACGTCGAGACTGGGAGGCACCCGGCTTCGAACCCCGGTGCCGGCTGTGCTGTCTGGGGTTTCTCCTGGGTTATCCTCAGAGGCTTTCAGACATATGTCGGCACAGTTCCCTTAGAAGTCGGCCCAGGATGCACATACCCCCAGGACGTCAGTCGTGACTTTGCTCACCTATCTGAGGCCAACAACGACGAGCCCTTTAACTAGCGCCACAACCACCGCCACCACCACCCAGTATATGGTACAACGAAGAGAGACGACGACGCAGACACTGGACTGGCCAAACCTGTCAAGTCTAGTGTTTGTCAGACCCCTAGTGCTTGTGTGTCGTGTGGTCGAATCTCTTCATTGTACTCTAAATATTGTTTTTTTTAAATCGCTTTTCAATGCAGTACTGAAGAGCCAAATTTTTTACCTTATTTATACCACTGTTACTCGGGGAGTTTTCAACGACCATAGACATCGATACCATCGAAACCGCAAGTAGCACTCCCTAGCGTGTAACGTGTCAACCTCTCAGGAAACATTGGATCGAATGCCCATTGAGAGGTTGACGCGTAACCTGGTTGATGGCGCTACGCGCATTTTCAATGGTCGTTCATTTAAATGGTCATTGAAGACTGCTCGTGTGACAGGGTTATTAGTGATCTGCTACCAGACCAACCGCTTTGCGGCCCAGGTAAGCTTCCTACGGTCACGCGCTCCTGAAGCGGGCTGTATTGGCTTCAGCTAATTTGCGTCACAACATTCGGCGATGGATATTGCAACATACGTGCACCAGCTCACGTGACTAAGTGGTTAGCGTGCTGGCCATGTCACGTCGAGACTGGGAGGTACCCGGGTTCAAACCCCGGTGCCGGCTGTGCCGTCTGGGGTTTTTCCTGGGTTTTCCTCAGACGCTTTCAGACATATGTCGGCACAGTTCCCATAGAAGTCGGCCCGGGACGCACATTCCCCCGGGGCGTCAGTCGTGACTTTGCTCACCTCTCTGAGGCCAACAACGACGAGCCCTTTAACTAGCGCCACAACCACCGCGAGCACCACCCAGTATATGGTACAACGAAGAGAGATGATGACGCAGACACTGGACTGGCCAAACCCGTCAAGTCCAGTGTTTGTCAGACCCCTAGTGCTTGTGTGTCGTGTCGTCGAATCTCTTCATTGTACTCTAAATATTGTTTTTAAATCGCTTTTCAATGCAGTACCGGAGAGCCTAATTTTTTTACCTTATTTATACAACTGTCACTCGGGCAGTTTTCAACGACCATTGAGATCGATGACCATCGAAAATGCAAGTAGCACGCCCTAGCGTGTAACGTGTCAACCTCTCAGGAAACATTGGATCGAATGCCCATTGAGAGGTTGACGCGTTACCCGCTTGATGGCGCTACGCGCATTTTCAATGGTCGTTGATTTAAATGGTCATTGGAGACTGCTCGTGTGACAGGGTTATTAGTGATCTGCTACCAGACCAACCGCTTTGCGGCCCAGGTAAGCTTCCTACGGTCACGCGCTCCTGAAGCGGGATGTATTGGCTTCAGCTAATTTGCGTCACAACATTCGGCGATGGATATTGCAACATACGTGCACCAGCTTCCGCGGCTCAGTGGTTAGCGTGCTGGCCATGTCACGTCGAGACTAGGAGCTACCCGGGTTCGAACCCTGGTGCCGGCTGTGCTGTCTGGGGTTTTTCCTGGGTTTTCCTCAGAGGCTTTCAGACATATGTCGGCACAGTTCCCTTAGAAGTCGGCCCAGGACGCACAAACCCCCAGGGCGTCAGTCGTGACTTTGCTCACCTATCTGAGGCCAACAACGACGAGCCCTTTAACTAGCGCCGCAACCACCGACACCACCACCCAGTATATGGTACAACGAAGAGGGACGACGACGCAGACACTGGACTGGCCAAACCTGTCAAGTCCAGTGTTTGTCAGACCCCTAGTGCTTGTGTGTCGTGTCGTCGAATCTCTTCATTGTACTCTAAATATTGTTTTTAAATCGCTTTTCAATGCAGTACCGGAGAGCCTAATTTTTTTACCTTATTTATACAACTGTCACTCGGGCAGTTTTCAACGACCATTGAGATCGATGACCATCGAAAATGCTAGTAGCACGCCCTAGCGTGTAACGTGTCGACCTCTCAGGAAACATTGGATCGAATGCCATTTGAGAGGTTGACGCGTTACCCGCTTGATGGCGCTACGCGCATTTTCAGTGGTCGTTGGTTTAAATGGTCATTGGAGACTGCTCGTGCGACAGGGTTATTAGTGATCTGCTGCCAGACCAACCGCTTTGCGGCCCAGGTAAGCTTCCTACGGTCACGCGCTCCTGAAGCGGGATGTATTGGCTTCAGCTAATTTGCGTCACAACATTCGGCGATGGATATTGCAACATACTTGCACCAGCTTCCGTGGCTCAGTGGTTAGCGTGCTGGCCATGTCACGTCGAGTCTGGGAGGTACCAGGGTTCGAACCCCGGTGCCGGCTGTGCTGTCTGGGGTTTCTCCTGGGTTTTCCTCAGAGGCTTTCAGACATATGTCGGCACAGTTCCCTTAGAAGTCGGCCCAGGACGCACATACCCCCAGGACGTCAGTCGTGACTTTGTTCACCTATCTGAGGCCAACAACGACGAGCCCTTTAACTAGCGCCACAACCACCGTCACCACCACCCAGTATATGGTACAACGAAGAGAGACGACGACGCAGACACTGGACTGGCCAAACCTGTCAAGTCCAGTGTTTGTCAGACCCCTAGTGTTTGTGTGTCGTGTCGCCCTATCTCTTCATTGTACTCTAAATATTGTATTTTTTAAATCGCTTTTCAATGCAGTACCGAAGAGCCTATTTTTTTACCTTATTTATACCACTGTCACTCGGGCAGTTTTCAAGGACCATTGAGATCGATACCGTCGAAAATGCAAGTAGCACTCCCTAGCGTGTAACGTGTCAACCTCTCAGGAAACATTGGATCGAATGCCCATTGAGAGGTTGACGCGTTACCCGCTTGATGGCGCTACGCGCATTTTCAATGGTCGTTGATTTAAATGGTCATTGGAGACTGCTCGTGTGACAGGGTTATTAGTGATCTGCTACCAGACCAACCGCTTTGCGGCCCAGGTAAGCTTCCTACGGTCACGCGCTCCTGAAGCGGGATGTATTGGCTTCAGCTAATTTGCGTCACAACATTCGGCGATGGATATTGCAACATACGTGCACCATCTTCTGTGGCTCAGTGGTTAGCGTACCGGCTATGTCACGTCGAGACTGGGAGGCACCCGGCTTCGAACCCCGGTGCCGGCTGTGCTGTCTGGGGTTTCTCCTGGGTTATCCTCAGAGGCTTTCAGACATATGTCGGCACAGTTCCCTTAGAAGTCGGCCCAGGATGCACATACCCCCAGGACGTCAGTCGTGACTTTGCTCACCTATCTGAGGCCAACAACGACGAGCCCTTTAACTAGCGCCACAACCACCGCCACCACCACCCAGTATATGGTACAACGAAGAGAGACGACGACGCAGACACTGGACTGGCCAAACCTGTCAAGTCTAGTGTTTGTCAGACCCCTAGTGCTTGTGTGTCGTGTGGTCGAATCTCTTCATTGTACTCTAAATATTGTTTTTTTTAAATCGCTTTTCAATGCAGTACTGAAGAGCCAAATTTTTTACCTTATTTATACCACTGTTACTCGGGGAGTTTTCAACGACCATAGACATCGATACCATCGAAACCGCAAGTAGCACTCCCTAGCGTGTAACGTGTCAACCTCTCAGGAAACATTGGATCGAATGCCCTTTGATAGGTTGGCGCGTTACCCGCTTAATGGCGCTACGCGCATTTTCAATGGTCGTTGATTTAAATGGTCATTGGAGACTGCTCGTGTGACAGTCTTATTAGTGATCTGCTGCCAGACCAACCGCTTTGCGGCCCAGGTAAGCTTTCTACGGTCACGCGCTCCTGAAGCGGGATGTATTGGCTTCAGCTAATTTGCGTCACAACATCGGCGATGGATATTGCAACATACGTGCACCATCTTCTGTGGCTCAGTGGTTAGCGTACCGGCTATGTCACGTCGAGACTGGGAGGCACCCGGGTTCGAACCCCGGTGCCGGCTGTGCTGTCTGGGGTTCCTCCTGGGTTATCCTCAGAGGCTTTCAGACATATGTCGGCACAGTTCCCTTAGAAGTCGGCCCAGGACGCACATACCCCCAGGACGCCAGTCGTGACTTTGCTCACCTATCTGAGGCCAACAACGACGAGCCCTTTAACTAGCGCCGCAACCACCGCCACCACCACCCAGTATATGGTACAACGAAGAGAGACGACGACGCAGACACTGGACTGGCCAAACCTGTCAAGTCCAGTGTTTGTCAGACCCCTAGTGTTTGTGTGTCGTGTCGTCGTATCTCTTCATTGTACTCTAAATATTGTTTTTTAAATCGCTTTTCAATGCAGTACCGGAGAGCCTAATTTTTTTACCTTATTTATACCACTGTCACTCGGGCAGTTTTCAAGGACCATTGAGATCGATACCGTCGAAAATGCAAGTAGCACTCCCTAGCGTGTAACGTGTCAACCTCTCAGGAAACATTGGATCGAATGCCCATTGAGAGGTTGACGCGTTACCCGCTTGATGGCGCTACGCGCATTTTCAATGGTCGTTGATTTAAATGGTCATTGGAGACTGCTCGTGTGACAGGGTTATTAGTGATCTGCTACCAGACCAACCGCTTTGCGGCCCAGGTAAGCTTCCTACGGTCACGCGCTCCTGAAGCGGGATGTATTGGCTTCAGCTAATTTGCGTCACAACATTCGGCGATGGATATTGCAACATACTTGCACCAGCTTCCGTGGCTCAGTGGTTAGCGTGCTGGCCATGTCACGTCGAGACTGGGAGGTACCCGGGTTCGAACCCTGGTGCCGGCTGTGCTGTCTGGGGTTTTTCCTGGGTTTTCCTCAGAGGCTTTCAGACATATGTCGGCACAGTTCCCTTAGAAGTCTGCCCAGGACGCACATACCCCCAGGGCGTCAGTCGTGACTTTGCTCACCTATCTGAGGTCAACAACGACGAGCCCTTTAACTAGCGCCACAACCACCGCCACCACCACCCAGTGTATGGTACAACGAAGAGAGACGACGACGCAGACACTGGACTGGCCAAACCTGTCAAGTCCAGTGTTTGTCAGACCCCTAGTGTTTGTGTGTCGTGTCGTCGTATCTCTTCATTGTACTCTAAATATTGTTTTTAAATCGCTTTTCAATCCAGTACCGAAGAGCCTAATTTTTTTACCTGATTTATACCACTGTAGTAGTGGTATATATAAGATCTTATAACAATGGGCCGCTCAGGTTACATGCGACACGCACACGCACGATAAGATGTATCAGAAAACAATGGAAATCATGTATCGATAGTGTGAACAATGGGTTCCCAGGTTTCAATAACATGCGCCGCCAGGATAAGGTAACGGTTAACTCAGGTAAACAATGGGAACTCATGTGTCGATAGTGTTTGATGGGCACCTGGATGCACGTTTAATGACATTTAATAACACGCAATGCCATGTAATAACGCGCAACGACATGTAATAACACGCAAATGACATGTAATAACACACAAATGACATTTAATAACAGGCAATAACATCTGATGACATTTAATAGTATTTTTCCGATCGGGTTGACGTCAGTCCGTCACCTGGTTTGGATGCCACGTCAGAGCGCCAGGTAGTTTCGGTTCCCACCAAGCGCCCTCTAGTTTTCAAGCTTTGGCCGTCTGTAGTTTCGGTTTCGGTTTTAAGTGAATGGACGCCAAGCTTGGTTGCTCCACGTGTAGTTCGGGTTTCAGTTTCGAATTCCTAGGCGTTGCCAGATGCCCTCTGGTTTCAAGCTATTGACCGACTGTAATTTCGGTTTCAAACCGCAGCACGCTAGTTTCGCTGTGACACCGTCAACGCAGGTTTTTGAATGGTTACCAGATGTCCCTCTAGTTTGAAGCTTTTGACCGTCTGTACTTTCGGTTTCATTTGACAAAAAATAAATGCCGCGTCACAGCATGATTTCCCCCTGCTACTTTGATAAGTACACTCAAGTAATGATGTATATCAGAGACCAGACAACACTGTATATATTCCTTTTTTATTTCAGCACATTATGTTACTACTCTTTTATTGAACTAACGAAAGATATGTTACAAATTACCAGAGTCTTGCTTGACTTCATCCTTGTACAGAAACAACCTGCAAAAACAAAGGGAAAACGAAACATCCTGTGAATGCTCTTCTCAATCAGCACAAAGTCTAGGATGACTCAAATCTCGATCAGATGCCACGCAACAACAACAAGCAGCATTATCAAAAAATCGGTTAACGTTTTCCACTTTCCGATATGTCTCTGATACTGTGTCATGCATTTGCATTGGAGTACGACGTTTGGAAGTAAATAACCCAGTGACAACAATCACTGCAAAATAGAGGTGTTCTATACACACGCATTTCCAAACTTGTGTTGCGCATTGCGACAACAGCATACAACGAATCGAGAAGCATTGCATGACTACGTATTGCGGTTACCAGCTGTCATGGTTTCGAAATAAAAGTAACAAAAAAATGGCATAAAGACAAGAGGTATACTCACATCCTTTCAAAGTTGCGTCGTCCATGAAGGTCTGATCGGTCTCAGTCGTCGACAGCTAGCTTATAAGACCCTTCATTTTTGTTTTATTTCAAGGGAAGGAAGGATCACGTGAATGTATCGTGGACAGCTTCTCCTTTCGCAGGAGCAGCATGTGAAATGCGATACCTCTTGCCGACGCGCTCTTTTTGCTTCTTCTTTTGGTATGATAACACAACCGCGAAACACCCGTCTGGCTTTTTCCAAACGCTCTTTGGGAACACCAACCACACACACACAAAAAAAGAAAACGTTATCGCCCTCGCAAGATGTATTTTCGACCGCTGGTATACGCTGTCTGCCACGTACGAGCTTCCAGCAGTGAGTGTGCCACGTAAGAGCCAAGTGATGTGAGTATTTCAAACCATTCTTGTGTTACAGTGTATCTTATAGCTAAATAAAATGCGGGCATGTATTTGTTTTAAATTCTTTTTATTGTTTCGCTCAGATGAGACAGCAGAGACATGGTAGCCGATTTCGAAACAGTGATACCGTAACCGCTGTGCTTTCCATTCCCAACGAGTCTTGCAATATTGTACACATTGCCGGGACATCGTTCTATTACTTGCCTGGGTTCGAAGCTTATTTCACATAGCTTCGAGCACTCGAACTTATAATAATTGTGCGCGACATTTGCTTCTTTCAAGCAATGCCATAATTGACGTGTATCATTTTGCGACAGATTTACTCCGTATCTCGTCGGATGACCATTGCTGAGCCAATGGCGTACGGCAGTTACTGCAGCTGGACATCGGTGGACGTAGATGTTATGGTCAATCTGAGTCACGGTAGTGCATTTTCCCTGTTTCAGTGTTGGTTTTGTAAATTCTGTTGTAGCTACGAAAACGAACAGGGAAACAGCACTCAGAAAGGACAAGGTGTAGCAGAACATCTCCGGACATCTATTTACCATGACGACCTACGGTAAAATGAGACAACTCGTCATGGATTTCAATATTTATTGGTAAGCGTCTTTGGGTGACAACCTATTTTGCAGGAGGTCAATTGTCATGTCGTTTATGTACACAGCCAGGTAATGGTAGCCAGTCTTCATTGCGTAGTACATGATACATAGACTTTCAGTCACCAGTTGCATTACGTCGACGTCGCGATCACCGTAATAGCTGAATATGGAGCTCATCTGTTTTCCCCATTCGGAGACCAGGTCGAACGGGTGGTCGGATAGGTGCTCACACTTCCTGTGTACCCTGGCATACATTGTTTTTGAAGACTCCCACACAGTCTTTTTCGCGGGAAGGTTCAGAGGCAGGGACTGGAACAGGAAAATGCCTCTGGTTATCTTAAATGCTGCGACGAGCACTGTGTCGTCCGTTGACTTCGATGAACCACATTCTAACATGTCATTCCAACAGGTATGAGGACGGCGACATTTTCCTTGGAGTTGATGATCCTGGGTAACGTCCCGCATGCCGCACACATCATCACCCGATTGGAACCAGGAATCGCCAGCGTTGGCTGGCTGTTCGACATCGGACCAGTGATCGCCAGTAATTTCGTCGTCGGTGGTGGCAGGTAGTTCTCCGGAACCCAAGTCCTTCTACGACTTCCAGAAGGTTGCAACAGGTACTGCACCTTTCCGTTCCGAACGCGTCTTTTTATAATGCGGTTGCCCTTTCCAGGCTGCACACGTGTTAATTCGCTTGCATAAAATTGACCTTCAATAGGTTCTTCCTGCTGGTCACGTAGGAGATGGGTATTCGGGTAACCAATCTTGACTGCTCTCACCACAAAAATTTCACGCGTAAACGAACCATAATAACTTTTGACTAACTGGTGTCTAGACTTTGCTATTCTGACAAGGTCGCCAACGCGAAAACGTGGCTTCTCTGGGGGTTTGCTCGGAGTAGGATAGAGCTTTTGCCTAAATAAATGTTCATTTTCTTTGTTGACATCCACAGGTCGTGCCGACAGAGTTCTATGAACACGATGATTATATGCTTTGACCAGAGGCTGTAAAATTTTCAAGTACGATTTATGTCCCTGATATTCAAAAGCACGATAAAGTGGCGTCATAAGACTGCGAATAGATCGTTCTGCAATACTTGCTTTCGTATTTGAATTAGAGTGGAAGAGAGATATCCCTTTTGATTTTAAAAATGCTCCGACTGACTTATTGGTGAACTCTGTACCTCTGTCTGAATGAATCAGTCTCGGAGTCCCAATACGTCTAAAAGCGAGTCTCAGTCCACGTATAATTTCCGCTGCTCGTTTATTCTGCACAGGCACTACAGCAAGCATACGAGAAAATGCGTCGATACAAAACAAAAGATAGCGAAAACCCTTGTTGTATCTCGACAGTTTCTGAAGGTCTTTCAAATCTATTTGGAATATATCCTTCACACCCAAAACGATGGTCTTCCGGAACTGACGTGGTCGCTTAAGTTCTCTGAAGAGAGAGTACACATCAGTGGTTTCCAGGAACTTGGCAACCTTCGCCGGCTTTTCACCGATCGCTCGTGCGAGTCGTTGAACACCACCTAGAGCACCAGGATGGTATACGTCCACGTAAGCAGCCATTAGCGCAATGTTCTTCCACGAACACGAAGTCCGTCGAATGACAAGTAGGCATTTATAACGGCTGCAACGTCACCTTTGTACCAAGAGGGCGATCGATTGTGCAGTTCGTATTTTATAAGCTCGATGACGGAACTACTTGGAACAACGCGAGAATGACAGATAATCCTTCCCTCTTCATCTATCGCAAAATACGGTCTTTAGCATCTGCAGAATGGCGAGGGCTTTCTTCCTGTGTCGTGCGGGAAAATGCGCCAGAATGTTTTCGTCCCGAAGGTAACCACAGTGTTCCTGTTGCGGTTCCAACGTACTCGATACTGGTTCCATTCTCGAAGTCTCTTAGCCGCTCTTGTGATAACCGGAGAAATGCGTCGACGAGGTGTCTCAGGTGTGAACGTAGGACCACTGGCTGATGGCTCTGCAGTCTCCTTTTCAAGTCGAGATGGATGTACGATAAGTGTCGGTATATTTAGCTTGACCAATAGTGGTAGGATCCTCTCGAGATACGCGGGTCGCCACACATTTCGCGCTCTTGTGACCAAATAATAAACAAGGTCTACAACGTTGGTATTTGGTATTTGTTCACCATTGACAATGAGCTCAAACGTTTTACTATTCCAGCTGAGCACGGGTTTTAGTAAACGCAGTAATTGGCTTGCTCTCATCTTGTAGCCGCTGCTCATAAAATTAACGATGGCATCTTCCTCCTCGCCCGCTTGAATCTGTGTCTGCTCTCTTGTCGATGCCACAGGATTTGTCTCTCACCTGCTGCACTAGGCTGCCTTAATGTGTTCGCGGGAGGATGCAATAGCTTGTGCAAGTACTGGATGATCTCCTTGGCCTTGATATCATCAGGCTCCTGTTTATTCAATATCGACGGAATAGTGCTCTCGCGATAGGGAACAAGCTCGTATTTCTGCATTATTTAAATGCCGATTGCTTTTGCGATGCTTTTGCCCGCTAAACTTGAAACGAGACCTAACAAGGGTGGCAACAAAAATTGCAAAAACCCACCGGACTGATGAAGAATCCGTTTAACTTTATTCACATCTGCACGGTCTTGCATGGAAGCCAGTGTCCTAATGGGTGTTGCAAAAGGCTGCAATTGCTTTTTAACTTTCGGCGCTACGTCGATGTTTCCTTTGCAGAGGTTCATACAAATCTCTCTGATTGTTCGTAGCTGTTCCCTGCTGGCATGTTGAATCAGGTTGTAACGATCTTCCCCTGTCTTTGCTTCAGCGATCATACGAAGGAAACGAATGTGTTTGTTAAGCCTTTTCATGACCTGTATACGATCTGTCTGTGATCATCCGGGAAAATGTTGGTCCACACCTCATAGTGATCGTTGCCCTGTTGAGACAAGTCGATAACTAAGTATGAGTATGGTTTCTGACAGGCATCTTTATATATCGTGGGCAACAAATCATTTCGCCCGAAAATCTGCCTGGACAACATACGCAGTTGGTCTGTAGTGCGTGGTGAACGAAATAAAACGAGAGCCGTGCTATTGAATTGTATTGTGCGATACAAAGGGTCGTTGACGAACAGGTACTGCGAGATGAACACAGCCGTGATTGACAGGTGGTGACACCCGGCGATATAAAATTTGCAGATTTCTTTGAGTCTTTGCCGGTCGGCTAAACAGTCGTCAAATATAAATAATGAGTGGCTATAATTCTCCGGATCTGCAGGGATGTCTTGACTGAAATTTACTTCAGGAAGGGTATCGAATACCGGCTGCTCATAAAGATAGATATACCATATTTGCTTGAACGGTTTGTCAAAGAGGACAGCTCTGTGTTTAATTAGTCGTGCCACGAAGGTGGGTTTCCCACTTTGACTAGCCCCTGAAATTGACACCGAGGCAGGCGTCACGAACCTAAAAGGTGCTATCACCGTCATTTCGTGCAAGGGAATGAAGTCTGGTCAAGATACGTTTCGTTAGATAAACAAGTCCGTGCTTGCAAAGTGCAGGAAAAAAAAGCAAACTGCAAAGGTAGGTTCGACTGCAGAGTTGACGATGTAAAAAAAGAAGACGCCTCAAGGTTACCATGCTGGCAACTTCTTATATAAGAACTGTCTGACGCTCAGCTCCTTCACTCTCGAACCTCCTTCTGAGGAGGTATGGTGTTCAGAATGATGAAATATTTTGCAGTGTTCTAACATGTGCTCCTTTTGTTTTCAGCCGGTCCAACGTGTCCGAAGGATCATCATTGCATCAGTGTACAAGTAAGCATCATGTCTTCGTCGATCTTGCATAAACTTGACAAGCTAAAGAAATGTGGAGAGTTTCAAAAAATGGCGACAATTACTAAAAACATCAAGTATGATGTGGTTGATGTTAACAAAATTGAAACGAGGTATGGCGAGGCGGTCTACGTAGAAATTATGAAGGATCACGAGCATGTAAAGGTGTTCCTTCCAGTTCGGTTTCATAAACTAAGCACTCAAGACATCGAAGACATGAGGAACACGAGCGGACTCTGGATGGAGAAGAAAGAGCGAGTTGGAAAAGACGGGAAACGTCTTCTTTCGCCAGACATCGTGTTCGGTCAATCCGAGTAAAAAAATAAAAAGAAAGGGTGACATGCCACCTTTGTCCTCCGGCCGATCGGCAGCACTACACAACAGCGCTGGGACTTCAAATTCATCTGGCTAACGTTCATAACCTTGCAACACCCTGTATCCTATTTTGTGAGACACTCTGTACGCTCCGCAACTATACCAAACGCTATGAGCTGCATCTACATGACAGAGACGACGACGGGCAGGATCTCAGCACAGTCTTTCATGAAAACGGACGCTACCTTGCCAGTGTACTTCGACATTTCGGATTTCCATTACGCTTTTATGTTTTGCTGAAGGCGGAACTCGGTCGACATACGCCTGAGGATGAGATCATATTTGTCACTCAATTTATTCCTTCGAGTGTGCATACGCTGTGGTCGGAACGAGACGTAGAACGTGCTGTCATTGAAGTAGGCACTGAAGTCACCAGCAATTTAGAAAAGCTTGAAATGCAAGGATCGGGATTTTTCTTATTTCGAATTCACGCCTGCATTCTTCATGTCGGTCGTCTCGCACGACAGCTCATTGGATGTACCGACTTTGAATTGCCAAACGAGTTGAAAAAAAGTGTCGGTGTCTTCTGAGTGTCGACCTTCACGAGGATAGTGACCAGAACATGTGTTTCGCATTTTGCGTACTTGCCGGTCTACATCCTGCAAAGGGTTCTTACAGACGCAGAGCTTCATCCTACAGGTCATACCTGTCTCAATATGTATTTCCAGAGACATTTCCTGTAGTGTTCCCGAAAGATGTAGAAATGTTTGAGAAGCAGAACGATGTGAGCATTAACGTGTACGGTTATGACAAAGATGAAAAATATGTTTACCCGATTAAGGTTGTCGACGACCAGTGCAAGAAGCATGTCGACCTACTGCTGATTGACTTCCATTTTGTACTCATTACTAATTTCAATGCTTTGTTCACACCACCTGGTTATTTTCACTGCAAACGATGTACGATGGGTTTCACCACCCCGGGTGTCTCGCCGATCATCTACTAATGTGTAAACAACAAAAAGTGTCCAAGACTATTTTTCCAAAGAAGGGTGAGACACTGTCGTTTGCCGGAGAGCATTTGATGTCGGAAGTTCCCTTCTACTGTGTATACGACTTTGAGAGTGTACTATCACCGTGTTCGGGAGGCGGGAATGTCTACGAGGAACACATCCCTTCATCCTTCTGTCTCCTCGTCATACGCTCGCGCGATTCGTATGTCTTGAAGAAACATATTTACCGTGGTGCAGACTGCGTTTCCGTTTTCATGGAATTATTGCGTAATTTGCATGATGAGCTGTATGCGATGTTGCACGAGACTGTGCCCTTGGAACTGACCCCAGGAGACGAACTCGAACATTCTGAAGCCACTCACTGTAACATCTGTAAAGAACCATTCACTAAGAAGCAGAAAGTGCGAGACCATGATCATGTAAGTGGAGAATTTCGCCAATCATTGTGTCAGGGATGTAATCTGAAACTGCGGATACCACCTAAAGTGCCCATCATTGCGCATAATGCCAATTATGACCTCGGATTCATAGTAGCTCATCTGCACCTGCTTCGGAAGACAGACATCAGAGTGATAGCCTCCAGTTGTCAAAAGTTTAAGGCTATAGACATTGGTGTGTTCCGCTTCATAGACTCGTTAAGCTTCCTCAATGCTAGTCTCGACACATTGACGAAAAATCTATGCGACAAAGGTGAATCTAACTTCAGGTGTCTGCGTCAGTTTTTCGCAGAGGAGGACTACTTCAAGTTGGTTGTACGTAAAGGGGTTTTCTGTTATAACTACGTTACCTCTTTTGAACGTTACGACGAGCCCTGTTTGCCATCACGTGACCAGTTCTTTAACCAACTGAACGGATCAGAAGTAAGCGAGGAAGATTACCGCCATGCGCAAAACGTGTTTGAAAAATTTCAACTGAAGAGCCTGGGCGAGTACTCGGATTTGTACCTTTTGACGGACGCGTTGCTTCTGGCAGACATGTTTCAAAACTTCCGAATATGGGCGTTGGAGACGCACAAAATTGAACCACTTCATTTCGTGTCACTCCCAGGACTAAGCATGTCTTGCGCACTAAAAATGAGCCGGATTAATCTGGATTTAATCCACGATCCCGATGCCTATCTGTTAATTGAACGGGGTCTGCGTGGTGGTATGACCCAGTGTTCAACGCGAATGGCCACTGCAAATGTCCCAGGGACAAAGCAGTACGATCCCGAAAAACCAAAGACCATAATTCATTACATGGACATAAATGGACTCTATGGCACAGTGATGCGTGAACCACTCCCATTCGGAGGCTTTGAATGGCTGTCACCCGAAGAGGTTGCAGGTTTAGATGTAACCCTTGTTGCAGATTATGCAGACGTTGGTTATTTTTTAGAGGTAGACCTGGCCTACGTACAAGAGCTCCACGAACGACATAAAGATTTACTGCTCGCGCCCGAAAAAATGAGCGTCCCGTATGAGTTGCTTTCGGATTATCGAAAGACGATCCCGAAAAACCAAAGACCATAATTCATTACATGGACACAAATGGACTCTATGGCACAGTGATGCGTGAACCACTCCCATTCGGAGGCTTTGAATGGCTGTCACTCGAAGAGGTTGCAGGTTTAGATGTAACCCTTGTTGCAGATTATGCAGACGTTGGTTATTTTTTACAGGTAGACCTGGCCTACGTACAAGAGCTCCACGAACGACATAAAGATTTACCGCTCGCGCCCGAAAAAATGAGCGTCCCGTATGAGTTGCTTTCGGATTATCGAAAGACCTGATGAAAAAATTTAACCTCCCACAGCATGATATAGAACCGAAATTACTCCTTACATTGCTTGACAAGAAGAAGTATTTTCTTCATTATCGCAGTCTAAAGTTGTACCTACAGTTGGGTCTTCGGCTCGAGAAAATTCACCGGGTGCTCAGGTTCAAACAAAAACCATTCCTGCGATCCTATGTTGACTTCCATCATGAACTACGCAAGCAGGCAACCAATACCTTCGAACGTAACCTGTACAAGTGTTTAATTAACTCCGTATATGGGAAAACATGTATGAATGTACGAAAGTTCGTCGACTGCCGCTTAGCAACTTCCGAGGAGCAAGTGTTGAGATTCTTGCGTAAACCGAACCTCAAACAATTCAGGGCTCTAAGCTCTAACGTAGTCTTGTTTCAGTTCGCTCAATCGATAGTCCGTATGCGACAGCCTCTGTACCTGGGGTTCACTATTCTCGAGCTGTCTAAAGTCATGATGTATGACTTTTATTATAACAACTTGCTTCGGGTAGCCCCGGACACAAGGCTCTTGTATATGGACACAGATTCTTATATCGTGATGCTGAACGATGAGAAGGCCCTTGCGGAGCTCGCCGATACCCACCTTGATACATCTGGTCATTCTTGTGATGACTCGATGTATTCTACGAAAAACAAGATGGTGCTAGGAAAATTTAAGAACGAAATGCCCCACGACCACATCCTAGGGTTCTGTTGCCTGAAACCAAAGCTCTATGCACTAGACCTCCATAGTAAAGACGATACAATCGTGCTAAGGGGGTGAAACAATGTGAAGCCCAGAAGTTGCATTATTCAATGTACATAGACTCTCTTAAGCTTGGTGAAGTGTACAAAGTTTGTCAGAACCTCATTGTGCGCAAGGAAAATATAAATAAAAGTGTATGTGTTACGAAAGTAGCTTTAAATCCCCTAGACACAAAGCGTTTCATTTGTGAGGATGGTATCCACACGTTACCCTTTGGGTACGCATCCAATGGAAAGATGTAGACAGTTTTTATGCATATGTTGCCCTACCTGGCTGTTGCTGTTGTAATGCTGTTTTTTTATATATATATAAGATTGTGCCTGTAACGACATGGAAATAAATACAATTTTATTGTGTCAAAGTACACTGCAACATGACATGTTGTCTGTCTTTCTTGGGAATTGCTTCCGTACAAGGACGGGTACCAGCTTGTCGTTCAGTGTAAAGTTTGTTGACGAAAATCTCTGAGTGCACTCTCGGAGCGAGAATCCACAAGCCAGCATGCTGCCTACATACAGGCAGTAGAGGCCACATGTAGCTGATCCATAGCCCTGAAGTCTTTTCTTGTTATAGTAAAATGACCTGGTAGGATGAATGAATTGGTAGAATTCTTTGTAGACGGGCTGAATGCCGTAACTATCAAAATACGTAACCACATTGTCACCGGAAACATAAGTCATGGTTCAGTGTTCACCGTTACTGCTCCTTGGAGCTGTGTTAATCACATAAATCCCGAGTATGGCTTCCTGTCTTGCGATTTCATTGCATGCAAAGGTTCCCCGAAACAGTTCTCTGGTGCAGTAGTGTCTACTGAATGCTGCATAGAACTGCCACTCCTCCATGTTTATTTTTCAGACAAATTTCACTCGTCTGTCTTTGTTGATTTCTAGCACACGAGGTGTTTCGGATACAAACAACACCGTAACTGCTTCTGTTAGATTGGCAGCAAACGTTAGGGTCAGACGAACGTTGGCTTGAACAACAGGACAAAGAGCATTCACTTCTGCATCTGGAGTCAGATGGTAATAAAGCATAAATGTCTCTTTTGCATACGCAGCTGGAGCTATTGGTATATCCTTGCATTTTAGTTTGTGAAGCAGGTGTATATAGGCTTTGGAATAGATGTCTCGTTGGAAGTCGAACTCATCCGTGTACTGTTGTCCACCAACCAGTGTTGCGGATTTGGCCGCTCAAATCAGATTTAAATCAAGTCCGCATTATTTCTGAAGGTAGTAAATCAAATCCAAATCAAGTCCGGATTTAATTTTGACACGTTAAATCAAATCCTTTTAAATCCGGATTTGTTTTTCCGGACCTAAATCAAATCCGCTTTTAAATCCGGATTTATCGAATCTTTTGACAAATCCGGGAGCCAAAATTCGTGCAGTAGCATTACTAGACCTATGACTGTGTCTACAAATTACTAATACTGCACGTATTCACTAAACCACGCTTAAATAACAGCGTGACGTGGCACAAAGAGCAATAAATTTCGTCTGATTCAACGAGGATATAAAGGGCCAACCTATCAATCCGCTGCCGAAATTTTATTCATATTTTAAGACATAAATTTTTGAGTTTAGAAAGACATTTTCGGTTACGCCTGCTCGGCGTGTACCAGACTATCAGTCACCACGTATCAGCCTGTGTCAGGGGCGGATCCAGACGCTCGATTTGGGGGGCGGTTTCTTTGTCGGACCGCGTAGTGGGGGAGAGGGAAATTCAATGTATAAACTCACGTTTTGGGGGCGATTGGGGGGGAGCAATTTGGCGAGTTGCTTCTACTTACAGCCGTCTGCTCGCACTACCACAGGAGCTATAGAAATGATATCTATACCGTTCGATAGTGAATGAGTTAGCGGTTCCAATGAATCTACCTTCAAGGGAATGCGTGTACCCGCTCATGAACAATAAAAGTTCCAAATCGTGCATTGTTTGCCGGAAGTGCTGTGTTCGTGAATTTTTTCGTAGCGCCCCTTTGAAGTAGGAGTCACGGGTCTTTTTCCGCGTGCTGTCTTGAACCCATAGTTTTTATCAGCCAAATTTGAAGGATGTGGTAAAACAAGAAGCGCGTTGCTATGAGGTCAAATTTGGGAAAAAATTCGAACCAACAGACGCCGCCACAACCTTCCGCCTCTCCATATCGGAAACGGTTCATCGGATGGAGCTCGAAATTGTTGCATTTGTCATCAATCGAGATGCTATCTAACATATATATTTTTCCATGGAAATATAAAATTTGTCAATTTCCCACGCTTGTCGATTTAAAATGGAACTACCCAAGAGTGGACAGAAGGCGACCTGACTGTGTCACCTCTAGCGTTCGCACGCCTCGTGCGGGCAACGGACATGCCGAGCGTGCTCCTTCTTAAAGGTTGAAGGCGCGCAGCCACTTCGGATCGTTGGGATCGTTGACTGTGGATGTTGTATTTCACGCGCGACCAGCCGCCGTATGATTAGCTGGAAGCTAACACCGGCCGCGTTTTGGAGGGCATGGGTACTTCCCTCAGAGCTAGGCAGTCCCGAGCATTGCCCGAGCCCAGAGCTGCGTCGGCCTGCAGTGTGATAGCATTAGATTCCTCCGCACGAAAAAAACTCGTCCTCCGTCATTTAATTCCCCGTTGGTTCAGACGGCTCTCCTCGCCGGCGTGTAGCCGATAGCTGGCCACTCCGCCGCGCGAAATTGCGCAATGCCAGTGGAAGAGGGGCGCAATGGGAAGCCCAACGAAAATACATGTAATGAATGAATGGTGGGAGTTGAGTTGAAGGCATCCAAAAAGAAAATAGTAAAACTTTACCAAAAATCAGCCGCACTTTCTGTTGCATTGCCAACACGTAATTCGTTAAGTGCCCTTAAATTTTTGTGTTACACCAAAATAGAAAAAAAATGATACTAAAAGTGTATTGAATCGTAGATGACTCGCTCGCTCTGGGAGGGGCGGTGCACAACCCCCATCTCCATCATCAGGTATCGTGTTGGAGTTGACTCGGGCTTCACGGGGCATGAACAGTGTGGAGTTGGTAGGTATGGTACACGTTCCCAAAGCGGATTTCGGGTCAGGAAACTCCTCGTCATTTAGCACCGGGCGAACACCTGAGTGAAGGAATTCCTATCGCGGGCCTAGGCTCAGCTACGCCCAAAAACACGCCTGCGTCGATTTCTACCATCAGTACTCGAAAGACCACAGGTGGTTGGTTACTATACCCTGGGGGTCACAATTAAATGGATAGTTAATGAATCGTGGGACATGTTACGAATACTTATACTAAACATGTAGTCCATGGGTCTATTTTAATGCTGACGTTTCGGGGCTTTGTAAAAATTTTCCTCGCGCAGTACAGACTGTTGTAATCAAGGGGGAAAAAAAGAGGTATGCGAGGAAGAGTGGCACATCTTGCCATGATTGTCCGTGGGAGTAGGAAAGGCTTTAATTCCCGAAATCACGAAATGATAGGATGTGATATATACATTGTTCGTTTTTACTTTGTTTTGACGTGAATGCGTGTACCTGTATGCGTTCAGTATGATGGTGAAGACCAAGAATTTCGCGACATGATTTGGCAAGCTTGAAACGGGTCGTGCTTGAAGACTCAGCTAGAGGTCCACGGGAAAGGTGCCGTCCAATCGACAGAATAACGTTAACTGCGTTCAAAGAACCGCACCTGGTGTTCCCTCGGTGCGGTGAGGGGAAGTGATTGGAACAAAACGGCTACTCCTGTCGCTCTGGAGAGAGGACGCCGCTAGTGCGTGTGCAGATTTCAGACAGGGTTACATCAATTCGTGTAGAATGCGAAACGGCGCTTCGCTCAATTTCAAATCCATGCATCTTGTGAGGGAGCTTGGCGAAATCCACGCGCAAATCCGCTGAAAAAGGGGCGATTCAATCCAAATCCAAATCATTCGTGGAAAATGCGATTGAATCAAAATCCAAATCCTTAGTGAAAAATGCGATTCAATCCAAATCCAAATCCTGCCCATATTTTTTTGCGCAAATCAAATCGCAAATCAAATCCGCCAGCCCTCCGGTGGATTTAAATCCGGATTTAAATCAAATCCGTGGATTCAAATCCGCAACACTGCCACCAACGTCCAGTAGAGCTCGTTTTAGTTTGAAGTTCTCAAGCTTGAATGGGTTTCGTGGTCTGCTACCTTGGTAGGCATCGCTCCTGACCATCAATACTGTTAACTTGGAGGGAACTCGCTCGCTGTACAAGTCGTCAAATATCACCTGAGATTGGTTAGGGGCGATGGTTCTGTACTTAATTTCCAGTCCTCGGAGAAGGTATACTGCAGGTGTTGTTTGAAGTCTTCGTTCTATACCAACAAGTATACTCGGCGATAACTGAACACGTCGGAGATAGAGCACGATACGTGAAAATTCCACAGTGTGCTTTTCTGTTGAACCATCAGCTTGCAAGAGACGAAAATCGTCCGACGCTTGACGTAGCACAACTCTTATGTCGGCTCCGTTAAGAATGAGCTTCTGTTGTTGACATATGTCGCTGAAGATTGGGCTGTACATGTCACACAGTGCCGATCCTTTGGTTCGCTTCTAACGAGCGAAAACTCCTTTTGAATCAGATGTGGGAGCATATACCTCACTCGTACCTAAAGGGTCTGGCTCGTATAAAATTGCTGAAAGGGTGTGTGTCTGAGTTACATTGTTGGCATTCGTAATGATGTCCAAGTAGGAACGGTAACCATAATGTTCGAAACTCGAAACCAAGGTTGAATTCAGGTAGATATGTACGTGTTGAAACAACGATGAACCAAACGCTTGGACAGGTATGACTGCATCAGGTGTTGTTGAAGTGCTTGTTGTAGTTACCGCTGGATCTCCATTCTTTCGAATGATCTTGCACTGAATATGCAAAAAGCTGGATTGAAGATCAAAGAAGCCCCCACCGAGTCCTGGAACATTGTACTCGATCACTCCGCTTGATGTCGGAGCAGATACTGGGAAAAACTCGACGTATTCAGACTTCTCCAAAGCAAAGTTTGTAGGTGGAAGAGAGAAGAGTTCCAGCTGGTTTGTAGTACACAGACAGGAATCTTTATGCACTACTCCAATAGACATTATTTTTCTGTCAAGTAAAGAAGTCAGATTTCCTCCGCTTCTCCGCAGGTCGAGCTTTTTTAACAGCCTTGCGTTTTCTTCCTTTCCCTGTGAGTCTCTGAAGTAACTCGTCACGAGTTTTATGCACTGTGCGGTCTACTCCTTTCTTGACGGCTTCTCGAAATGATGCTCCTTGCTGGACTTCCTCGGCTATATGTCTTCCAGTATCAAGGAGCTTTCTTCCA
Organism: Ornithodoros turicata; assembly: GCF_037126465.1. NCBI lineage: Eukaryota > Metazoa > Arthropoda > Arachnida > Ixodida > Argasidae > Ornithodoros > Ornithodoros turicata. Next base: position 279,988 of record NW_026999316.1, read on the forward strand.
ACGTATGGCGCTACCTTCTTGGTCAGTATGGACAAGAAACCCCTCAATATGTCACCAAATATGCCTTCTCCAATCTGATAAAGCTCGGGAGCAGTATAGTGTGGTAGATGCTCTCGCTTTCCTGCACCAAAATGTGCTATGCAACATGGTGGGTTTGTTATATACATTTACATAGGTGGATCGTCAACCCGACACGTCCAGAGCCAGAAATGAATGGAATGAAATCACCTATCTCGTTTGCCAACTCGATTTGAATGGTTGTCAATTCCTTCGCAGATACATATTTATAGTAGAGGTTTGTGAATAAATAAGACATCACATCATTCCTACCCTGGACTCTGAACGGTATCGATCGAAGAAGTGGTGCTGTCACGTCACCCACAAATTCGTTCTCGATGACATCGCAGTATATGAAAATATAGTTTTGAGCAGGGAATAGACAAACGTCTCGTTCGGCGACTGCATAACTTGAGAAAGTTGTCCTCTTTCCGAAGCCCAACATCAAAGCCAAATAAGGATGAAAGGACACATAGCCATCGTTCATGCGTTCCAGGTGACAAATTCCGTTGTATGGGTTACATACGAGGAGACGAGCATCTTGCGACAAATGAAGTTTTGTTCGATAGACATGGTTAATGGAATTAACGAGGTCCTCCCCCGATTCGTAGTAGCCTTCTGGAACTTCATACTTTACCGTTCGTGAACGATAGGTAACTATGTTAATCGTCTTTTCCGTATCCACCTGGTATTTGAGTAGCTTCACGGGTGACCCTCTGTCCAACTCTCCACAGCTGATTATCTTTTCAGCCATGCCAAGCTTAGCTGCAAGAGTTATTATTTATTTCCAACTTAACAATGGCTTAACTTAACAACGGCTTATTTCCAACCCATAGTTCAGAGGAAGTTGTATCTCATAATGACCGCTACCACGTATAATTCTTGTCTTATACTGCAAATGTTTTGCTAAAAATTGTCTCAAAGGCAAGAGAATGTTTTCATTAGCGTTGAACTTGACCTTCTCTGTTGTTTCAATCGTAGAACCAAGGAATGTCGTTTCCGATATACTATTGACTGTGTCAGTTACATTTTTAATCGCAAAGGGGACGTTGATTTCTGTTAAAGCGGCCTCCCACCTACCCTCCAACGTCTGTGGATGGGCTAGCTTTACTCGGAACTTGCTCATTGTGTTGTCGGGAAACACATCCAAAGATGCATTTGAGAGCAGGTTCACATAGAACTGGTCAACCATATTTTTTTTCTTTTTCTGATGAAATTTCTACGCGTACGCTTAATTTATATCGGCAGAAAATGCGTTGACGTTGTCAGAGCGAAACTAGCGTGCTGCGGTTTGAAACCGAAATTACAGTCGGTCAATAGCTTGAAACCAGAGGGCATCTGGCAACACCTAGGAATTCGAAACTGAAACAAGAACTACACGTGGAGCAACCAAGCTTGGCGTCCATTCATATAAAACCGAAACCGAAACTACAGACGTCCAAAGCTTGAAAACTAGAGGGCGCTTGGTGGGAACCGAAACTACCTGGCGCTCTGACGTGCAACCAAACCAGGTGACGGACTGACGTCAACCCGATCGGAAAAATACTATTAAATGTCATCAGATGTTATTGCCTGTTATTAAATGTCATTTGTGTGTTATTACATGTCATTTGCGTGTTATTACATGTCATTTGCGTGTTATTACATGTCATTGCACGTTATTACATGTCATTGCGTGTTATTAAATGTCATTAAACGTGTATCCAGGTGCCCATCAAACACTATCGACACATGAGTTCCCATTGTTTACCTGAGTTAACCGTTACCTTATCCTGGCGGCGCATGTTATTGAAACCTGGGATAGAGCCCTGCGCGGATGAGTTTTTTGGCACCGCATCCGACCCGCATCCGCGCAACCGTTACCGCATCCGATCCGCATCCGCAGCACACACAACGGTTTACATCCGCATCCGATCCGCTGACCAAAACGCACCATCCGCATCCGATCCGCAAAATCCGCACGTTTCGAAGGACGCGTAAAGACCGCCGGAAGCATATGTTGGTATAATTTCGGATGCCTCCATGCTGTCACGGAACGACTCACGACGTCAAGCAAAGGTAAACATTTCAACAAACGCGTTACGGAGAGCCTTCTGTAACGCGTGGAACGCTACCTCGTCGGTGCTAGCACGGTTCGAGACGCCAGAATGCCTTCTCTCCCGTCTTGGCCGTGCATGGTCAAAGGTGAACCCGAGCATTCGCTCGCTGTCGCAGCGCAATACAAATAAATTGCTGGTGGAAAAATTATAGCACGCGGTATATCCGCATCCGACCCGCTACCGATCCGCTGCCTTCGTATCCGCATCCGATCCGCATCCGACCTCGCGCCATCCGCATCCGATCCGCACACCGCAGAAAGTTCTGAATTTTCATCCGAATCCGCAAGCATCTTGCGGATATCCGCGGACATCCGCTTCCATCCGCGGATGGTGCAGGGCTCTAACCTGGGAACCCATTGTTCACACTATCGATACATGATTTCCATTGTTTTCTGATATATCTTATCGTGCGTGTGCGTGTCGCATGTAACCTGAGCGGCCCATTGTTATAAGATCTTATATATACCACTACTCACTGTCACTCGGGCAGTTTTCAACGACCATAGAGATCGATACCATCGAAAATGCAAGTAGCACACCGTAGCGTGTAACGTGTCAACCTCTCAGGAAACATTGGATCGAATGCCCTTTGAGAGGTTGACGCGTTACCCGCTTGATGGCGCTACGCGCATTTTCAATGGTCGTTGATTTAAATGGTCATTGGAGACTGCTCGTGTGACAGGGTTATTAGTGATCTGCTGCCAGACCAACCGCTTTGCGGCCCAAGTAATCTTCCTACGGTCACGCGCTTCTGAAGCGGGATGTATTGGCTTCAGCTAATTTGCGTCACAACATTCGGCGATGGATATTCCAACATACGTGCACCAGCTTCCGTGGCTCAGTGGTTAGCATGCTGGCCATGTCACGTCGAGACTGGGGGGCACCCGGGTTCGAACCCTGTGCCGGCTGTGCTGTCTGGGGTTTTTCCTGTGTTTTCCTCAGATGCTTTCAGACATATGTCGGCACAGTTCCCTTAGAAGTCGGCCCAGGACGCACATTCCCATAGGGCGTCAGTCGTGACTTTGCTCACCTATCTGAGGCGTACAACGACGAGCCCTTTAACTAGCGCCACCACCACCCAGTATATGGTACAACGAAGAGAGACGAAACGCAGACACTGGACTGGCCAAACCTGTCAAGTCCAGTGTTTGTCAGACCCCTAGTGCTTGTGTGTCGTGTCGTCGTACCTCTTCATTGTACTCTAAATACTGTTTTTTTTTAAATCGCTTTTCAATGCAGTACCGAAAAGCCAAATTTTTTTACCTCATTTATACCACTGTCACTCGGGCAGTTTTCAACGACCAACCATAGAGATCGATACCATCGAAAATGCAAGTAGCACTCCCTAGCGTGTAACGTGTCAACCTCTCAGGAAACATTGGATCGAATGCCCTTTGAGAGGTTGACGCGTTACCCGCTTGATAGCGCTACGCGCATTTTCAATGGTCGTTGATTTAAATGGTCATTGGAGACTGCTCGTGTGACAGGGTTATTAGTGATCTGCTGCCAGACCAACCGCTTTGCGGCCCAGGTAATCTTCCTACGGTCACGCCCTTTAACTAGCGCCACAACCACCGCCACCACCACCCAGTATATGGTACAACGAAGAGAGACGACGACGCAGACACTGGACTGGCCAAACCTGTCAAGTCCAGTGTTTGTCAGACCCCTAGTGCTTGTGTGTCGTGTCGTCATATCTCTTCATTCTACTCTAAATATAGTTTTTTTTTAAATCGCTTTTCAATGCAGTACCGAAGAGCCTAATTTTTTTACCTTATTTATACCACTGTCACTCGGGCAGTTTTCAAGGACCATTGAGAACGATGACCATCGAAAATGCAAGTAGCACTCCCTAGCGTGTAACGTGTCAACCTCTCAGGACACATTGGATCGAATGCCCTTTGAGAGGTTGACGCGTTACCCGCTTGATGGCGCTACGCGCATTTGCAATGTTCGTTGATTTTAATGGTCATTGGAGACTGCTCGTGTGACAGGTTTATTAGTGATCTGCTGCCAGACCAACCGCATTGCGGCCCAGGTAAGCTTCGTACGGTCACGCGCTCCTGAAGCTGCTGTATTGGCTTCAGCTAATTTGCGTCACAACATTCGGCGATGGATATTGCAGCATACGTGCACCAGCTTCCGTGGCTCAGTGGTTAGCGTGCTGGCCATGTCACGTCGAGACTGGGAGGTACCCGAGTTCGAACCCCGGTGCCGGCTGTGCTGTCTGGGGTTTTTCCCGGGTTTTCCTCAGACGCTTTCAGACATATGCCGGCACAGTTCGCTTAGAAGTCGTCTCAGGACGCACACTCCCCCGGGGCGTCAGTCGTGACTTTGCTCACCTCTCTGAGGCGAACAACGACGAGCCCTTTAACTAGCGCCACCACCACCCAGTATATAGTACAACGAATAGAGACGACGACGCAGACACTGGCCTGGCCAAACCTGTCAAGTCCAGTGTTTGTCAGACCCCTAGTGCTTGTGTGTCGTGTCGTCATATCTCTTCATTGTACTCTAAATATAGTTTTTTAAATCGCTTTTCAATGCAGTACCGAAGAGCCTAATTTTTTTACCTTATTTATACCACTGTCACTCGGGCAGTTTTCAAGGACCATTGAGAACGATGACCATCGAAAATGCAAGTAGCACTCCCTAGCGTGTAACGTGTCAACCTCTCAGGACACATTGGATCGAATGCCCTTTGAGAGGTTGACGCGTTACCCGCTTGATGGCGCTACGCGCATTTGCAATGTTCGTTGATTTTAATGGTCATTGGAGACTGCTCGTGTGACAGGTTTATTAGTGATCTGCTGCCAGACCAACCGCTTTGCGGCCCAGGTAAGCTTCGTACGGTCACGCGCTCCTGAAGCTGCTGTATTGGCTTCAGCTAATTTGCGTCACAACATTCGGCGATGGATATTGCAGCATACGTGCACCAGCTTCCGTGGCTCAGTGGTTAGCGTGCTGGCCATGTCACGTCGAGACTGGGAGGTACCCGGGTTCGAACCCCGGTGCCGGCTGTGCTGTCTGGGGTTTTTCCCGGGTTTTCCTCAGACGCTCTCAGACATATGCCGGCACAGTTCGCTTAGAAGTCGGCCCAGGACGCACACTCCCCCGGGGCGTCAGTCATGACTTTGCTCACCTCTCTGAGGCGAACAACGACGAGCCCTTTAACTAGCGCCACCACCACCCAGTATATGGTACAACGAAGAGAGACGACGACGCAGACACTGGACTGGCGAACCTGTCAAGTCCAGTGTTTGTCAGACCCCTAGTGCTTGTGTGTCGTGTCGTCGTATCTCTTCATTGTACTCTAAATATTGTTTTTTTAAATCGCTTTTCAATGCAGTACCGAAGAGCCTAATTTTTTTACCTTATTTATACCACTGCACTCGGGCAGTTTTCAACGACCATTGAGATCGGTGACCATCGAAAATGCAAGTAGCACTCCCTAGCGTGTAACGTGTCAACCTCTCAGGAAACATTGGATCGAATGCCATTTGAGAGGTTGGCGCGTTACCCGGTTGATGGCGCTACGCGCATTTTCAATGGTCGTTGATTTAAATGGTCATTGGAGACTGCTCGTGTGACAGGGTTATTAGTGATCTGCTGCCAGACCAACCACTTTGCGGCCCAGGTAAGCTTCCTACGGTCACGCGCTCCTGAAGCGGGCTGTATTGGCTTCAGCTAATTTACGTCACAACATTCGGCGATGGATATTGCAACGTACGTGCACCAGCTTCCGTGGCTCAGTGGTTAGCGTGCTGGCCATGTCACGTCGAGACTGGGAGGTACCCGGGTTCGAACCCCGGTGCCGGCTGTGCTGTCTGGAGTTTTCCTGGGTTTTCCTCAGACGCTTTCAGACATATGTCGGCACAGTTCCCTTAGAAGTCGGCCCAGGACGCACATTCCCCCAGGGCGTCAGTCGTGACTTTGCTCACCTCTCTGAGGCCAACAACGACGAGCCCTTTAACTAGCGCCACAACCACCGCCACCTCCACCCAGTATATGGTACAACGAAGAGAGACGACGACGCAGACAATGGACTGGCCAAACCTGTCAAGTCCAGTGTTTGTCAGACCCCTAGTGCTTGTGTGTCGTGTCGTCGTATCTCTTCATTGTACTCTAAATATTGTTTTTTTAAATCGCTTTTCAATGCAGTACCGAACAGCCTAATTTTTTTCCCTTATTTATACCACTGTCACTCGGGCAGTTTTCAACGACCATTGAGACCGATGACCATCGAAAATGCAAGTGGCACTCCCTAGCGTGTAACGTGTCAACCTCTCAGGAAACACTGGATCGAATGCCCTTTGAGACGTTGACGCGTTACCCGCTTGATGGCGCTACGCGCATTTGCAATGTTCGTTGATTTCAATGGTCATTGGAGACTGCTGGTGTGACAGGTTTATTAGTGATCTGCTGCCAGACCAACCGCTTTGCGGCCCAGGTAAGCTTCCTACAGTCACGCGCTCCTGAAGCGGGCTGTATTGGCTTCAGCTAATTTGCGTCCCAACATTCGGCGATGGATATTGCAACATACGTGCACCAGCTTCCGTGGCTCAGTGGTTAGCGTGCTGGCCAGGTCTCGTCGAGACTGGAAGGTACCCGGGTTCAAACCCCGGTGCCGGCTGTGCTGTCTGGGGTTTTTCCTGGGTTTTCCTCAGACGCTTTCAGACATATGTCGGCACAGTTCCCTTAGAAGTCGGCCCGGGACGCACATTCCCCCGGGGCGTCAGTCGTGACTTTGCTCACCTCTCTGAGGCCAACAACGACGAGCCCTTTAACTAGCGCCAGAACCACCGCCAGCACCACCCAGTATATAGTACAACGAAGAGAGACGATGACGCAGACACTGGATTGGCCAAACCTGTCAAGTCCAGTGTTTGTCCTAGTCCCTAGTGCTTCTGTGTCGTGTCGTCCTATCTCTTCATTGTACTCTAAATATTGTTTTTTTTAATCGCTTTTCAATGCAGTACCGAAGAGCCTAATTTTTTTACCTTATTTATACCACTGTCAGTCGGGCAGTTTTCAACGACCATTGAGACCGATGACCATCGAAAATGCAAGTAGCACTCCCTAGCGTGTAACGTGTCAACCTCTCAGGAAACATTGGATCGAATGCCATTTGAGAGGTTGGCGCGTTACCCGGTTGATGGCGCTACGCGCATTTTCAATGGTCGTTGATTTAAATGGTCATTGGAGACTGCTCGTGTGACAGGGTTATTAGTGATCTGCTGCCAGACCAACCGCTTTGCGGCCCAGATAAGCTTCCTTCGGTCACGCGCTCCTGAAGCGGGCTGTATTGGCTTCAGCTAATTTGCGTCACAACATTCGGCGATGGATATTGCAACATACGTGCACCAGCTCACGTGACTCAGTGGTTAGCGTGCTGGCCATGTCACGTCGAGACTGGGAGGTACCCGGGTTCGAACCCCGGTGCCGGCTGTGCTGTCTGGGGTTTTTCCCGGGTTTTCCTCAGACGCTTTCAGACATATGCCGGCACAGTTCGCTTAGAAGTCGGCCCAGGACGCACACTCCCCCGGGGCGTCAGTCATGACTTTGCTCACCTCTCTGAGGCGAACAACGACGAGCCCTTTAACTAGCGCCACCACCACCCAGTATATGGTACAACGAATAGAGACGACGACGCAGACACTGGCCTGGCCAAACCTGTCAAGTCCAGTGTTTGTCATACCCCTAGTGCTTGTGTGTCGTGTCGTCGTATCTCTTCATTGTACTCTAAATATAGTTTTTTTAATCGCTTTTCAATGCAGTACCGAAGAGCCTAATTTTTTTACCTTATTTATACCACTGTCACTCGGGCAGTTTTCAACGACCATTGAGATCGATGACCATCGAAAATGCAAGTAGCACTCCCTAGCGTGTAACGTGTCAACCTCTCAGGAAACATTGGATCGAATGCCCTTTGAGAGGTTGATGCGTTACCCGCTTGATGGCGCTACGCGCATTTGCAATGTTCGTTGATTTCAATGGTCATTGGAGACTGCTCGTGTGACAGGTTTATTAGTGATCTGCTGCGAGACCAACCGCTTTGCGGCCCAGGTAAGCTTCCTACGGTCACGCGCTCCTGAAGCGGGCTGTATTGGCTTCAGCTAATTTGCGTCACAACATTCGGCGATGGATATTGCAACACACGTGCACCAGCTTCCGTGGCTCAGTGGTTAGCGTGCTGGCCATCACGTCGAGACTGGGAGGTACCCGTGTTCGAACCCCGGTGCCGGCTGTGCTGTCTGGGGTTTTTCCTGGGTTTTCCTCAGACGCTTTCAGACATATGTCGGCACAGTTCCCTTAGAAGTCGCCCCAGGACGCACACTCCCCCGGGGCGTCAGTCGTGACTTTGCTCACCTCTCTGAGGCGAACAACGACGAGCCCTTTAACTAGCGCCACAACCACCGCCACCACCACCCAGTATATGGTACAACGAAGAGAGACGACGACGCAGACACTGGACTGGCGAACCTGTCAAGTCCAGTGTTTGTCAGACCCCTAGTGCTTGTGTGTCGTGTCGTCGTATCTCTTCATTGTACTCTAAATATTGTTTTTTTAAATCGCTTTTCAATGCAGTACCGAAGAGCCTAATTTTTTTACCTTATTTATACCACTGCACTCGGGCAGTTTTCAACGACCATTGAGATCGGTGACCATCGAAAATGCAAGTAGCACTCCCTAGCGTGTAACGTGTCAACCTCTCAGGAAACATTGGATCGAATGCCATTTGAGAGGTTGGCGCGTTACCCGGTTGATGGCGCTACGCGCATTTTCAATGGTCGTTGATTTAAATGGTCATTGGAGACTGCTCGTGTGACAGGGTTATTAGTGATCTGCTGCCAGACCAACCACTTTGCGGCCCAGGTAAGCTTCCTACGGTCACGCGCTCCTGAAGCGGGCTGTATTGGCTTCAGCTAATTTACGTCACAACATTCGGCGATGGATATTGCAACGTACGTGCACCAGCTTCCGTGGCTCAGTGGTTAGCGTGCTGGCCATGTCACGTCGAGACTGGGAGGTACCCGGGTTCGAACCCCGGTGCCGGCTGTGCTGTCTGGAGTTTTCCTGGGTTTTCCTCAGACGCTTTCAGACATATGTCGGCACAGTTCCCTTAGAAGTCGGCCCAGGACGCACATTCCCCCAGGGCGTCAGTCGTGACTTTGCTCACCTCTCTGAGGCCAACAACGACGAGCCCTTTAACTAGCGCCACAACCACCGCCACCTCCACCCAGTATATGGTACAACGAAGAGAGACGATGACGCAGACAATGGACTGGCCAAACCTGTCAATTCCAGTGTTTGTCAGACCCCTAGTGCTTGTGTGTCGTGTCGTCGTATCTCTTCATTGTACTCTAAATATTGTTTTTTTAAATCGCTTTTCAATGCAGTACCGAACAGCCTAATTTTTTTCCCTTATTTATACCACTGTCACTCGGGCAGTTTTCAACGACCATTGAGACCGATGACCATCGAAAATGCAAGTAGCACTCCCTAGCGTGTAACGTGTCAACCTCTCAGGAAACACTGGATCGAATGCCCTTTGAGACGTTGACGCGTTACCCGCTTGATGGCGCTACGCGCATTTGCAATGTTCGTTGATTTCAATGGTCATTGGAGACTGCTGGTGTGACAGGTTTATTAGTGATCTGCTGCCAGACCAACCGCTTTGCGGCCCAGGTAAGCTTCCTACAGTCACGCGCTCCTGAAGCGGGCTGTATTGGCTTCAGCTAATTTGCGTCACAACATTCGGCGATGGATATTGCAACATACGTGCACCAGCTTCCGTGGCTCAGTGGTTAGCGTGCTGGCCAGGTCTCGTCGAGACTGGAAGGTACCCGGGTTCAAACCCCGGTGCCGGCTGTGCTGTCTGGGGTTTTTCCTGGGTTTTCCTCAGACGCTTTCAGACATATGTCGGCACAGTTCCCTTAGAAGTCGGCCCGGGACGCACATTCCCCCGGGGCGTCAGTCGTGACTTTGCTCACCTCTCTGAGGCCAACAACGACGAGCCCTTTAACTAGCGCCAGAACCACCGCCAGCACCACCCAGTATATAGTACAACGAAGAGAGACGATGACGCAGACACTGGATTGGCCAAACCTGTCAAGTCCAGTGTTTGTCCTAGTCCCTAGTGCTTCTGTGTCGTGTCGTCCTATCTCTTCATTGTACTCTAAATATTGTTTTTTTAATCGCTTTTCAATGCAGTACCGAAGAGCCTAATTTTTTTACCTTATTTATACCACTGTCAGTCGGGCAGTTTTCAACGACCATTGAGACCGATGACCATCGAAAATGCAAGTAGCACTCCCTAGCGTGTAACGTGTCAACCTCTCAGGAAACATTGGATCGAATGCCATTTGAGAGGTTGGCGCGTTACCCGGTTGATGGCGCTACGCGCATTTTCAATGGTCGTTGATTTAAATGGTCATTGGAGACTGCTCGTGTGACAGGGTTATTAGTGATCTGCTGCCAGACCAACCGATTTGCGGCCCAGATAAGCTTCCTTCGGTCACGCGCTCCTGAAGCGGGCTGTATTGGCTTCAGCTAATTTGCGTCACAACATTCGGCGATGGATATTGCAACATACGTGCACCAGCTCACGTGACTCAGTGGTTAGCGTGCTGGCCATGTCACGTCGAGACTGGGAGGTACCCGGGTTCAAACACCGGTGCCGGCTGTGCTGTCTGGGGTTTTTCCTGGGTTTTCCTCAGACGTTTTCAGACATATGTCGGCACAGTTCCCTTAGAAGACGTCCCAGGACGCGCATTCCCCCTTGGCGTCAGTCGTGACTTTGCCCACCTATCTGAGGCCAACAACGACGAGCCATTTAACTAGCGCCACAACCACCGCCACCAACACTGGACTGGCCAAACCTGTCAAGTCCAGTGTTTCTCAGACCCCTAGTGCTTCTGTGTCGTGTCGTCGTATCTCTTCATTGTACTCTAAATATTGTTTTTTTCTTAAATCGCTTTTCAATGCAGTACCGAAGAGCCTAATTTTTTACCTTATTTATACCACTGTCACTCGGGCAGTTTTCAACGACCATTGAGATCGATGACCATCGAAAATGCAAGTAGCACTCCCTAGCGTGTAACGTGTCAACCTCTCAGGAAACATTGGATCGAATGCCCTTTGAGACGTTGACGCGTTACCCGCTTGATGGCGCAACGCGCATTTTCAATGGTCGTTGATTTAAATGGTCATTGGAGACTGCTCGTGTGACAGGGTTATTAGTGATCTGCTGCCAGACCAACCGCTTTGCGGCCCAGGTAAGCTTCCTACGGTTACGCGCTCCTGAAGCGGGCTGTATTGGCTTCAGCTAATTTGCGTCACAACATTCGGCGATGGATATTGCAACATACGTGCACCAGCTCACGTGACTCAGTGGTTAGCGTGCTGGCCATGTCACGTCGAGACTGGGAGGTACCCGGGTTCAAACCCCGGAGCCGGCTGTGCTGTCTGGGGTTTTTCCTGAGTTTTCCTCAGACGCTTTCAGACATATCTCGGCACAGTTCCCTTAGAAGTCGGCCCGGGACGCACATTCCCCCGGGGCGTCAGTCGTGACTTTGCTCACCTCTCTGAGGCCAACAACGACGAGCCCTTTAACTAGCGCCACAACTACCGCCAGCACCACCCAGTATGTGGTACAACGAAGAGAGACAATGACGCAGACACTAGACTGGCCAAACCTGTCAAGTCCAGTGTTTGTCAGACCCCTAGTGCTTGTGTGTCGTGTCGTCGTATCTCTTCATTGTACTCTAAATATTGTTTTTGTTTAAATCGCTTTTCATTGCAGTACCGAAGAGGCTAATTTTTTTTACCTTATTTATACCACTGCCACTCGCGCAGTTTTCAACGACCATTGAGATCGCTGACCATCGAAAATGCAAGTAGCACTCCCTAGCGTGTAACGTGTCAACCTCTCAGGAAACATTGGATCGAAAGCCCTTTGAGACGTTGACGCGTTACCCGCTTGATGGCGCTACGCGCATTTTCAATGGTCGTTGATTTAAATGGTCATTGGAGACTGCTTGTGTGAGAGGGTTATTAGTGATCTGCTGCCAGACCAACCGCTTTGCGGCCCAGGTAAGCTTCCTACAGTCACGCGCTCCTGAAGCGGGATGCATTGGCTTCAGCTAATTTGCGTCACAACATTCGGCGATGGATATTGCAACATACGTGCACCAGCTTCCGTGGCTCAGTGGTTAGCGTGCTGGCCATGTCACGTCGAGACTGGGAGGTACCCGGGTTCGAACCCCGGTGCCGGCTGTGCTGTCTGGGGTTTTTCCTGGGTTTTCCTCTGACGCTTTCAGACATATGTCGGCACAGTTTCCTTAGAAGTCGGCCCAGGACACACATTCCCCCAGGGCGTCAGTCGTGACTTTGCTCACCTCTCTGAGGCCAACAACGACGAGCCCTTTAACTAGTGCCACAACCACCGCCACCTCCACCCAGTATATGGTACGACGACGCAGACACTGGACTGGCCAAACCTGTCAAGTCCAGTGTTTGTCAGACCCCTAGTGCTTGTGTGTCGTGTCGTCGTATCTCTTCATTGTACTCTAAATATTGTTTTTTTTTAAATCGCTTTTCAATGCAGTACCGAAGAGCCTAATTTTTTTACCTTATTTATACCACTGTCACTCGGGCAGTTTTCAACGACCATTGAGATCGATGACCATCGAAAATGCAAGTAGCACTCCCTAGCGTGTAACGTGTCAACCTCTCAGGAAACATTGGATCGAATGCCCTTTGAGAGGTTGACGCGTTACCCGCTTGATGGCGCTACGCGCATTTGCAATGTTCGTTGATTTCAATGGTCATTGGAGACTGCTTGTGTGACAGGTTTATTAGTGATCTGCTGCCAGACCAACCGCTTTGCGGCCCAGGTAAGCTTCCTACGGTCACGCGCTCCTGAAGCGGGCTGCATTGGCTTCAGCTAATTTGCGTGACAACATTCGGCGATGGATATTGCAACATACGTGCACCAGCTCACGTGACTCAGTGGTTAGCGTTCTGGCCATGTCACGTCGAGACTGGGAGGTACCCCGGTTCAAACCCCGGTGCCGGCTGTGCTGTCTGGGGTTTTTCCTGGGTTTTCCTCAGACGCTTTCAGACATATGTCGGCACAATTCCCTTAGAAGTTGGCTCATGACGCACATTCCCCCGGGGCGTCAGTCGTGACTTTGCCCACCTATCTGAGGCCAACAACGACGAGCCCTTTAACTAGCGCCACAACCACCGCCAGCACCACCCAGTATATGGTACAACGAGGAGAGACGACGACGCAGACACTGGACTGGCCAAACCTGTCAAGGTTTGTCAGACCCCTAGTGCTTGTGTGTCGTGTCGTCGTATCTCTTCATTGTACTCTAAATATTGTTTTTTTTAATCGCTTTTCAATGCAGTAGCGAAGAGGCTAATTTTTTTACCTTATTTATACCACTGTCACTCGGACAGTTTTCAACGACCATTGAGACCGATGACCATCGAAAATGCAGGTAGCACTCCCTAGCGTGTAACGTGTCAACCTCTTAGGAAACATTGGATCGAATGCCATTTGAGAGGTTGGCGCGTTACCCGGTTGATGGCGCTACGCGCATTTTCAATGGTCGTTGATTTAAATGGTCATTGGAGACTGCTCGTGTGACAGGGTTATTAGTGATCTGCTGCCAGACCAACCGCTTTGCGGCCCAGGTAAGCTTCCTACGGTCACGCGCTCCTGAAGCGGGCTGTATTGGCTTCAGCTAATTTGCGTCACAACATTCGGCGATGGATATTGCAACATACGTGCACCAGCTCACGTGACTCAGTGGTTAGCGCGCTGGCCATGTCACGTCGAGACTGGGAGGTACCCGGGTTCAAACACCGGTGCCGGCTGTGCTGTCTGGGGTTTTTCCTGGGTTTTCCTCAGACGCTTTCAGACATATGTCGGCACAGTTCCCTTAGATGTCGGCCCAGGATGCACATTCCCCCTTGGCGTCAGTCGTGACTTTGCCCACCTATCTGAGGCCAACAACGACGAGCCCTTTAACTAGCGCCACAACCACCGCCACCAACACTGGACTGGCCAAACCTGTCAAGTCCAGTGTTTGTCAGACCCCTAGTGCTTCTGTGTCGTGTCGTCGTATCTCTTCATTGTACTCTAAATATTGTTTTTTTTAAATCGCTTTCCAATGCAGTACCGAAGAGCCTAATTTTTTACCTTATTTATACCACTGTCACTCGGGCAGTTTTCAACGACCATTGAGATCGATGACAATCGAAAACGCAAGTAGCACTCCCTAGCGTGTAACGTGTCAACCTCTCAGGAAACATTGGATCGAATGCCCTTTGAGAGGTTGGCGCGTTACCCGCCTGATGGCGCTACGCGCATTTTCAATGGTCGTTGATTTAAATGGTCATTGGAGACTGCTCGTCCCTATTGAAAGAAGCACCACGATCATTTTGGTGTTTTTAGTGGCTGTGATTTGGGACATTCCTGGTGTTTGCTTCTCTGATGTTAACATCAGAATTCGCTGGCGTTCCTGGTGTCTTTTCTCTGACGTTCCACACCAGGACCTCTGATGTGTGTGTTCTAGTGTTGCACACCAGGATCCCTGGTGTTCTGTGAGGCTCCACTGTTGAACATTATGATGTCTCATGCGTTCAATCCCGTGATATACTTGGTTCCTCAGGAACCTCACAAGGCACTAAAAGATGTGCATAGTTGAAGACGTGAGAGAGCGCGAGAAAAAACAGGACAGTGCAAGCAGACAGCGCAGGCGCGGCACCACAACACGGACACGGTGTTAGTGCCGTCCTGTTTGTTTTTCTCTAAGCGTTCAGAACAGTGCACAGCTTTGAGAGCCTCGTAAGAGCACTACGGAGCCAAGTACCTCACTGGATCTCACTGGATAATAGCGGTTTTCATGGTAACAACGCGTAGTGCTCGTACTCTGGCGCCTGTAGGTCTGGTGTCTGTGAGTCACACCAGACAGCTCTAACGGTCACATTAAAGCACTACATCTCTCTAGTGCGCACACCAAGCATTCTAGAAGGCACCAGAATCATTCTGGTATCTTAGTAGGCCACTCTGGTGTTGACATAAGGAGAACTCGACAGCACCAGAATCACCCTGGTGTCACGCCAGACATTTTTGATGTGCACATTACAAACATCAAAAGGGTCTAGTGTTAACGCCAGGAACATCAGGAAACACCAGAATAATTCTGGTGATTTTTTCAATCGGGGTGTGACAGGGTTATTAGTGATCTGATGCCAGACCAACCACTTTGCGGCCCAGGTAAGCTTCCTACGGTCACGCACTCCTGAAGCGGGCTGTATTGGCGTCAGCTAATTTGCGTCACAACATTCGGCGATGGATATTGCAACATACGCGCACCAGCTCACGTGACTCAGTGGTTAGCGTGCTGGCCATGTCACGTGGAGACTGGGAGGTACCCGGGTTCAAACCCCGGTGCCGGCTGTGCTGTCTGGGGTTTTTCCTGGGTTTTCCTCAGACGCTTTCAGACATATGTCGGCGCACTTCCCTTAGAAGTCGGCCCGGGACGCACATTCCCCCGGGGCGTCAGTCGTGACTTTGCTCACCTCTCTGAGGCCAACAACGACGAGCCCTTTAACTAGCGCCACAACTACCGCCAGCACCACCCAGTATATGGTACAACGAAGAGAGACAATGACGCAGACACTAGACTGGCCAAACCTGTCAAGTCCAGTGTTTGTCAGACCCCTAGTGCTTGTGTGTCGTGTCGTCGTATCTCTTCATTGTACTCTAAATATTGTTTTTTTTTAAATCGCTTTTCAATGCAGTACCGAAGAGCCTAATTTTTTTACCTTATTTATACCACTGTCACTCGGGCAGTTTTCAACGACCATTGAGACCGATGACCATCGAAAATGCAAGTATCACTCTCTAGCGTGTAACGTGTCAACCTCTCAGGAAACATTGGATCGAATGCCATTTGAGAGGTTGGCGCGTTACCCGGTTGATGGCGCTACGCGCATTTTCAATGGTCGTTGATTTAAATGGTCATTGGAGACTGCTCGTGTGACAGGGTTATTAGTGATCTGCTGCCAGACCAACCGCTTTGCGGCCCAGGTAAGCTTCCTACGGTCACGCGCTCCTGAAGCGGGCTGTATTGGCTTCAGCTAATTTGCGTCACAACATTCGGCGATGGATATTGGAACATACGTGCACCAGCTCACGTGACTCAGTGGTTAGCGTGCTGGCCATGTCACGTCGGGACTGGGAGGTACCCGGCTTCAAACCCCGGTGCCGGCTGTGCTGTCTGGGGTTTTTCCTAGGTTTTCCTCAGACGCTTTCAGACATATGTCGGCACACTTCCCTTAGAAGTCGGCCCAGGACGCACATTCCCCCGGGGCGTCAGTCGTGACTTTGCCCACCTATCCGAGGCCAACAACGACGAGCCCTTTAACTAGCGCCACAACCACCGCCACCACCACCCAGTATATGGTACAAAGAAGAGAGACGACGACGCAGACACTGGACTGGCCAAACCTGTCAAGTCCAGTATTTGTCAGACCCCTATTGCTTCTGTGTCGTGTCGTCGTATCTCTTCATTGTACTCTAAATATTGTTTTTTAAATCGCTTTTCAATGCAGTACCGAAGAGCCTAATTTTTTTACCTTATTTATACCACTGTCACTCGGGCAGTTTTCAACGACCATTGAGACCGATGACCATCGAAAATGCAAGTAGCACTTCCTAGCGTGTAAAGTGTCCACCTCTCAGGAAACATTGGATCGAACGCCCTTTGAGAGGTTGACGCGTTACCCGCTTGATGGCGCTACGCGCATTTGCAATGTTCGTTGATTTCAATGGTCATTGGAGACTGCTCGTGTGACAGGTTTATTAGTGATCTGCTGCCAGACCAACCGCTTTGCGGCCCAGGTAAGCTTCCTACGGTCATGCGCTCCTGAAGCTGCTGTATTGGCTACAGCTAATTTGCGTCACAACATTCGGCGAAGGATATTGCAACATACGTGCACCAGCTTCCGTGGCTCAATGGTTAGCGTGCTGGCCATGTCACGTCGAGACTGGGAGGTACCCGGGTTCGAACCCCGGTGCCGGCTGTGTTGTCTGGGGTTTTTCCTCAGACGCTTTCAGACATATGTCGGCACAGTTCCCTTAGAAGTCGGCCCAGGACGCACATTCCCCCAGGGCGTCAGTCGTGACTTTGCTCACCTCTCTGAGGCCAACAACGACGAGCCCTTTAACTAGCGCCACAACCACCGCCACCTCCACCCAGTATATGGTACAACGAAGAGAGACGACGACGCAGACACTGGACTGGCCAAACATGTCAAGTCCAGTGTTTGTCAGACCCCTAGTGCTTGTGTGTCGTGTCGTCGTATCTCTTCATTGTACTCTAAATATTTTTTTAAATCGCTTTTCAATGCAGTACCGAAGAGCCTAATTTTTTACCTTATTTATATCACTATCACTCGGGCAGTTTTCAACGACCATCGAGATCGCTGACCATCGAAAATGCAAGTAGCACTCCCTAGCGTGTAACGTGTCAACCTCTCAGGAAACATTGGATCGAATGCCCTTTGAGACGTTGACGCGTTACCCGCTTGATGGCGCTACGGGCATTTGCAATGTTCGTTGATTTCAATGGTCATTGGAGACTGCTCGTGTGACAGGTTTATTAGTGATCTGCTGCCAGACCAACCGCTTTGCGGCCCAGGTAAGCTTCCTACGGTCACGCGCTCCTGAATCGGGCTGTATTGGCTTGAGCTAATTTGCGTCACAACATTCGGCGACGGATATTGCAACATACGTGCACCAGCTTCCGTGCCTCAGTGGTTAGCGTGCTGGCCATGTCACGTCGAGACTGGGAGGTACACGGGTTCGAACCCCGGTGCCGGCTGTGCTGTCTGGGGTTTTTCCTGGGTTTTCCGCTGACGCTTTCAGACATATGTTGGCACAGTTCCCTTAGAAGTCGGCCCAGGACGCACATTCCCCCGGGGCGTCAGTCGTGACTTTGCCCGCCTATCTGAGGCCAACAACGACGAGCCTTTAACTAGCGCCACAACCACCGCCACCACCACCCAGTATATGGTACAACAAAGAGAGACGACGACGCAGACACTGGACTGGCCAAACCTGTGAAGTCCAGTGTTTGTCAGACTCCTAGTGCTTGTGTGTCGTGTCGTCGTATCTCTTCATTGTACTCTAAATATTTTTTTTATATCGCTTTTCAATGCAGTACCGAAGAGCCTAATTTTTTTACCTTATTTCTACCACTGTCACTCGGGTAGTTTTCAACGACCATTGAGATCGATGACCATCGAAAATGCAACTAGCACTCCCTAGCGTGTAACGTGTCAACCTCTCAGGAAACATTGGATCGAATGCTCTTTGAGAGGTTGCGCGTTACCCGCTTGATGGCGCTACGCGCATTTGCAATGTTCGTTGATTTCAATGGTCATTGGAGACTGCTCGTGTGACAGGTTTATTAGTGATCTGCTGCCAGACCAACCGCTTTGCGGCCCAGGTAAGCTTCCTACGGTCACGCGCTCCTGAAGCGGGCTGTATTGGCTTCAGCTAATTTGCGTCACAACATTCGGCGATGGATATTGCTACATACGTGCACCAGCTCACGTGACTCAGTGGTTAGCGTGCTGGCCATGTCACGTCGAGACTGGGAGGTACCCGGGTTCAAACCCCGGTGCCGGCTGTGCTGTCTGGGGTTTTTCCTGGGTTTTCCTCAGACGCTTTCAGACATATGTCGGCACAGTTCCCTTAGAAGTCGGCCCGGGACGCACATTCCCCCGGGGCGTCAGTCGTGACTTTGCTCACCTCTCTAAGGCCAACAACGACGAGCCCTTTAACTAGCGCCACAACCACCGCCACCTCCACTCAGTATATGGTACAACGAAGAGAGACGACGACGCAGACACTGGACTAGCCAAACCTGTGAAGTCCAGTGTTTGTCAGACCCCTAGTGCTTGTGTGTCGTGTCGTCGTATCTCTTCATTGTACTCTAAATATTTTTTATATCGCTTTCGAATGCAGTACCGAAGAGCCTAATTTTTTTACCTTATTTATACCACTGTCACTCGGGCAGTTTTCAACGATCATTGAGATCGATGACCATCGAAAATGCAAGTAGCACTCCCTAGCGTGTAACGTGTCAATCTCTCAGGAAACATTGGATCGAATGCCCTTTGAGAGGTTGGCCCGTTACCCGGTTGATGGCGCTACGCGCATTTTCAATCGTCGTTGATTTAAATGGTCATTGGAGACTGCTCGTGTGACAGGGTTATTAGTGATCTGCTGCCAGACCAACCGCTTTGCGGCCCAGGTAAGCTTCCTACGGTCACGCGCTCCTGAAGCGGGCTGTATTCGCTTCAGCTAATTTGCGTCACAACATTCGGCGATGGATATTGCAACATACGTGCACCAGCTCACGTGACTCAGTGGTTAGCGTGCTGGCCATGTCACGTCGAGACTGGGAGGTACCCGGGTTCAAACCCCGGTGCCGGCTGTGCTGTCTGGGGTTTTTCCTGGGTTTTCCTCAGACGCTTTCAGACATATGTCGGCACAGTTCCTTAGAAGTCGGCCCGGGACGCACATTCCCCCGGGGCGTCAGTCGTGACTTTGCTCACCTCTCTGAGGCCAACAACGACGAGCCCTTTAACTAGCGCCACAACCACCGCCAGCACCACCCAGTATATGGTACAACGAAGAGAGACGATGACGCAGACACTGGACTGGCCAAACCTGTCAAGTCCAGTGTTTGTCAGACCCCTAGTGCTTGTGTGTCGTGTCGTCGTATCTCTTCATTGTACTCTCAATATTGTTTTTTTATATCGCTTTTCAATGCAATACCGAAGAGCCTAATTTTTTTTACCTTATTTATACCACTGTCACTCGGGCAGTTTTCAACGACCATTGAGACCGATGACCATCCAAAATGCAAGTAGCACTCCCTAGCGTGTAACGTGTCAACCTCTCAGGAAACATTGGATCGAATGCCCTTTGAGAGGTTGGCGCGTTACCCGGTTGATGATGCTACGCGCATTTTCAATGGTCGTTGATTTAAATGGAATGGTCATTGGAGATTGCTCGTGTGACAGGGTTATTAGCGATCTGCTGCCAGACCAACCGCTTTGCGGCCCAGGTAAGCTTCCTACGGTCACGCGCTCCTGAAGCGGGCTGTATTGGCTTCAGCTAATTTGCGTCACAACATTCGACGATGGATATTGCAACATACGTGCACCAGCTCACGTGACTCAGTGGTTAGCGTGCTGGCCATGTCACGTCGAGATTGGGATGTACCCGGGTTCAAACCCCGTTGCCGGCTGTGCTGTCTGGGGTTTTTCCTGGGTTTTCCGCTGACGCTTTCAGACATATGTCAGCACAGTTCCCTTAGAAGTCGGCCCCGGACGGCTCACGAAATTCGGGCCAAAAACACTGATCATCACCACGCAACCTCAGATGATCCGCATGACAAAGTCGAACATTCTCCCCTACTTTCACCAGATATGTCACGTCGGACATCACCCTGATCACTTTTCCTGGCCACCAATTTATCTTTTCATTTCTTACGCTTTTCACATAGACGTCTTGACCACAGATGAACACCCGAGACTCCCCCCTTCTCTGATCAGCCTTCACATTGTTGTGTGCTGTCCTTTGTGCAAATTTTGTCAACGAGTTCGGTTTTAGCATCGATAATCGTGTGCGTACATGACGCCTCAGAAAGATCTCACTCGGTGACTTTTCCGTAAATGTGTGAGGTGTCGCTCTATACGCAAACAGGAAATTGTCAATCTGGTGTTGCAAGGTGCGTTTTTTCCCTTAGCATTATCTTCACAACGTGCCTTCAACAACCCTTTTTTTACCGACTGCACTACTCTCTCAACAGCTCCATTGGACTGAGGATGATAAGGAGGGGTACAAACGTGCTTTACTCCATTCTCATGCAAGAAGGTTTTGAACTCATTTGACCGAAATTGCGGTCCATTATCTGTTACTGCCTCAACAGGAAGCCCATACGCGGCGAAACATGTCCTGACAGCCTCAACGGTTTGCTCTGCTGTCGTCGATGTCATTATCTTGACCTCGACCCACTTTGAGTAAGTATCCACGATTATCAAGAGGGATTTCCCTTTTACGTCGGCAAAATCAATATGTATCCGCTCCCAAACGTTGCTTGCAAGTGGCCAAGGCTGTAAGGGCACGCACTGAATGGATTTTTGTACGCCTTGGCAAATGTTGCACTCCTTGACTAGTTTTTCCAAGTCTCCATCCATATTAGGCCACCATACCCAGCTTCGTGCTAACATTTTTGCTCTACTTATGCCAGGATGCTCCTCGTGCAACAAGCTTAAAGGGACGGTCTCGTACAGATCGAGCGATTCCGAAACTTAGCTGAAATTATATTCAAGAGTGCTACAGAAACACAGTCGCGAAGTTTCAACCAGAACAAAGAAGTGGTTTTCGAGAAATTTGAAGAAATATCCCAGACAACACAAAGACATCCCTGTGACATCCACATAACATCATGCCCTGGACTTCAGGATATCCCAGTGACATCCTGTTTTGTCCAAGAGACCATCATTCGGCTGTCCCTAGGTCGTTCATTGCAACATCATCGGACGTTCTATTTTTAATCCCGAGAACGTCCGACATGACATTTTCCGGACAATTACAGGACGTATCTTTGGGGTCGTACCCCTCCCCTTTCGGCCCAGTGTGCTCTGGGTGTAATTGGGGGACAAGCCACATCATGTGGTTTGTTCCACCATCCAGAAGGAGTGACATACCTACGTTGCTATGGTTCAAAATTTATTTCAGAACACTGCCAAATGAAACAGACAAGCATTCATCATCTCACAATCAAGTTGTTGTTCAGCACTCTCTGACGTCGACGAATAAGTTTCCTTAATCTCCTCGGCGACGGGTGACTGACTGGAGGGACTGCTGAGAACACAATTCTCATCACTTTCAATCAACATGTACACAAAGGTCTTGATCTTGGTCCCGTGAACAAGACGCATTCAGGGCATCAGCCGAAATCGCAAGGAGCCCGTGTAGTGCCTTCATGTACACACACCTTTTACCCTTAACTTTCGGCATCACGGCAACTTCGTGCACATTTAATAAGCCCACCTTCAAACTTGGAACTGCACAACTGAAAGTGCCACTGCTGGAGAAAGCACGCCGGCACAGGCGAGCGGATGATGATGATGATGAATGTGGCGCAACTGTCGATATCCATGGCGCTTTCTGCCTTGGTCGTGGCGGTGCAGTTAGTGTAGCAGACGACGCTCAGCAGTGGACAGCAGGCAACATTTCTTGCTCTTTGATTCCAGCGAACCTAGCGTGTATTCCAATTTGATACTGTCGCATTTATATGCACATTAATTTATGAAGGTATTGAATAAATGAAGCTGGAGTAATATTTCTCGCACGACGACAATCCAAACTGAACATAGCTGCTAATATTGGGCAACAAAAAGTTACGTCATGTAATTTCAGGCATGTAGTTAATATTAGCTGTGACCAGAATGCACCACACCTTAAAACTGTTAGCCTCGTAGTCAATGTCACGACACGTCCGAAATATATATCTACAGGACATCCAGGGGACGTCCAGCTTGTAACGTCACCCCTGGATGAATGTAGGAAATTTATGGATATTTTTGGATATCCATGGAATGTCAGATGGACATCCATCATGGATCTAGACGTTAGGACAAAATATGGATGTCCTCGGGACGTTGATGGTTGTCTGGGATGCCGTGACAGCAGACGACGGAAGTTGCAGCTGGATTCAACTCCCTCTCATGCAACGTCACATGTGACGTGGTTATGGTATTTATGGTGGCAGGTCGCCCATTGGGCGACCGAAGCACAATGCTCAATCACAGTCGGATGTGTATGCGCTTTGCGCTTGGAAGTTGTCACGCGCGACGTCGTAATGTCTGACAGCAAATTTAGCGATCGTGACGGGTCCCTGTCACTAAGCGGTGAAGATGAGCTCATCGGCGCCGACCGATTGACTAACGGGAACGTTGATGAACCTTTAGCTGCTGACCCTTTGCCACAACAACGTGGTTATAGCCAGTGGAGTAGTGGATGATCCGGAATCGATTGACGGGTAAGACTTATCCATAAAAGAGCACTTTTTTGCGTATATATGTTCCGCCTGATCGTGACACCATTCTAAATTGTACAAACATTGCAGATGTGTGTGTAGCCACTGCTCGCCAATACCAGGATGTGTTGTGGGCACAATCCGCAACCTGTTTCGATCCGTCACGTACACATGGTGTTGTATTCTCCTGAAAGGTGTTGTAAGGTTTGTTTTTGTTGCGCAGTTTTTTATTTGCATATAAAAACGTGTATTTCATGGTGCGTTACGCAAAATTTCAGACTTGGGCATTTCGTCATATGTATCACAACTTGTATAGTCTTCTGAAGGAAGCTGCTCTCTCTATCCATTCCTGCAAGCGGTAGGAGGTTGTCAACGTGATAAGTGAAGGCTTTCCATTCATGTCATTAAACCTGGAGCAAATGACAAAATCAAGGATGAGCTGATCTACGTCAACGTCTTCAATTACCCCTGGCAAAAAAAGCCCTTTTCAGGACCATCCAACATATCTGCATCAAAGACCACGCTTCTGCATCGAATAAGCCCTTATCATCATTGATGATTATAATATTTCATATCAAAAATACCTAGACGTGCATTACGAATGTGCAAGATGGAACAGCCTTATTTTTGCTAATGTTATGGCAGTGTGTTCATGAGCCCATACTGACTGAGATTTTGATTGTGTCAGGGGTTGCACACTAAGATGTCCAGCATGTTGAATATAAAAGATTTGGAAATGTTTAAAAACTTTCAAAAATATCAAAAATACCTAGACGTCCATCACAAATTTGTAAGATGGAACAGCGGTTTGCAACTTGTGGACATGTCGTCAGTCTTGTTTTTGCTCATGTTACACCGGTGTGTTCATGAGCCCATAGTGGCTCAGATTTTGATTCAATATTGGGTTGCACACTAACATGTCCAGCACGTTGAATATAAAAGATGTGGAAATGTTTAAAAAATTTCAAAAATATCAAAATACCTAGACGTGCACGACAAATTTGTAAGATGGAACAGTGGTTTGCAACTTGTCGACATGTCGTCAGTCTTATTTTTGGTCATATTACACCGGTGTGTTCATGAGCCCATAGTGGCTCAGATTTTGATTCAATATTGGGTTGCAGACTAACATGTCCAGCACGTTGAATATGAATGTGGAAATGTTTAAAAAATATCAAAAGCACCTAGATGTGCATGACAAATGTGCTAGATGGAACAGCGGCTTGCAACATGTTTACATGTCGTCTGGCTTATTGTTGCTCATGTTACATCGGTGTGTTCATGAGCTCATACTGTCTCACATTTTGATTCGATATCAGGGGTTGCAAATTAACATGTCCAGCACGTTGGATATGAAAGATGTGTAAATGTTTAAAAAATATCAAAAATACCTAGACGTACATGACAAATGTGCAAGATGGAACAGCGGTTTGCGACATGTCGACAGTCTTATTTTTGCTCATGTTACACCGGTGTGTTCATGAGCCCATACTGGCTCACATTTTGATTCGATATCAGGGGTTCCAGACTAACATGTCCAGCACATTCAATATAAAAGATGTGGAAATGTTTAAAAAATTTCAAAAATATCAAAAATACCTAGACGTGCACGACAAATTTGTAAGATGGAACAGCGGTTTGCAACTTGTCGACATGTCGTCAGTGTTATTTTTGCTCATATTACACCGGTGTGTTCATGAGCCCATAGTGGCTCAGATTTTGATTCAATATTGGGTTGCAGACCAACATGTCCAGCACGTTGAATATAAAAGATGTAGAAATGTTTAAAAAATTTCAAAAATATCAAAAATACCTAGACGTGCACGACAAATTTGTAAGATGGACCAGCGATTTGCAACTTGTCGACATGTCATCAGTTTTATTTTTGCTCATATTACACCGGTGTGTTCATGAGCCCATACTGGCTCAGATTTTGATTCGATATCAGGGGTTGCACACTAACATGTCCAGCACATTGAATATGAATGTGGAAATGTTTAAAAAATATCAAAAGCACCTAGATGTGCATGACAAATGTGCTAGATGGAACAGCGGTTTGCAACATGTTTACATGTCGTCTGTCTTATTGTTGCTCATGTTACACCGGTGTGTTCATGAGCCAATACTGTCTCACATTTTGATTCGATATCAGGGGTTGCAAATTAACATGTCCAGCACGTTGAATACGAAAGATGTGTAAATGTTTAAAAAATATGAAAAATACCTAGACGTGCATGACAAATTTGTAAGATGGAACAGCGGTTTGCAACTTGTCGACATGTCGTCAGACTTATTTTTGCTCATATTACACCGGTGTGTTCATGAGCCCATACTGGCTCAGATTTTGACTCGATATCAGAGGTTACACACTAACATGTTCAGCACGTTGAATATGAAATATGTGAAAATGTTTAAAAAATATCAAAAATACCTAGACGTGCATGACAAATGTGCAAGTTGGAACAGCGGTTTGAGACATGTCGACAGTCTTATTTTTGCTCATGTTACACCGGTGTGTTCATGAGCCCATACTGGCTCACATTTTGATTCGATATCTGGGGTTCCAGACTAACATGTCCTGCACGTTGAATATAAAGGTTGCGGAAGTTGAGTGTTGATGTAGTCATTTTTTTATTGTCCCTTATTGAAATGTACGTCCACAGCACTGACCAATTGTGTTAAAATTGGGTTGTTGGTATCGGGTAGTCATATGTTCAAGTAGCAAGGTCTGAGCAACCTGTCGTCCTGTCCTGTCAACAAAGTTGTCTTTTCTTTTGCTGCTTGAACATCATATGATCACAACACTGATTTGTGAATATAACTTACATATTTATATTATGCAATACTTTTCTCACCTCAGCAATGTGCAGGGAAAAATTAAATAGAGCTGTGAAGCCTGCGAATTTGAGTTGTTATATTTGTGACCCATTAATAGGTGTTGTTCTGGCACAGGAAGGAGTGCCACTCTCATCAGTTAGTGTCAGCCACTGAAGGGATACAAGACAACATTATTGAGCATAGTTTGGCGATATACTGCTCCGGTAGGGATAATACCTTAGAGAGGCTATATGCAAAACAAACTGATGTAGCCTGCTGGATCAAGCACTTCCTTCTCGCAATACTACCGGGGTACGCGGGACTGCCGTTTCGTGCGGTGTCGACAATTTCTGTACACATCACTTTTGGCTATTATCAACAAAGTAATACCTACATTTCAATACTGCGTGTATCCAGTTCTTTGGACACCGTTGCCGCTAACAGTTGACTGCGTGACGGTCGACATCTTTTAGTTTGAGCTGCATCCGGCGCCGTCCCATATCGTGCTCGATGAACGTCTCTTACCTCATATGCATCGTGAACGAAACGTGCGGAGTACACGCACGCGTGTGACAATCAGACTTTTTGTTGAAGATGCTTCGAGTATGTGACTCCCAACAGGTGCTTTTCTATATCCACTTTCGTCACATTGTCGTCGACAAAAGAGTTGTTATACACCCGGGTTACGTTTCCACCACTTCCATACGGAATATTCTTTTCGCAGGTAAGACGAACTAGGAGTGCTCAAAATACCGAACGATACGAGACAAGTTAGTAAATAAGCGTCAACTGCCTTTATTAGGTGGAGTCATCCACGTAAACTCCCGCTCGAAATGAAGATGCGAGATGTATTGACATTGTTGTTCGGACACATTTTACAATACGCGTCTTTCGTTTGACCAGACCACATGCAGCAAATTTATTGCCGTCGCCGTGATCCTCGGGCACCTTTTGGAAGTCGTCTGCTCTCACCGCTGCAAAAAGGCGCGAGAGCAGACGATTTGTTCATCCAGTAAGCGGTCTGTCATCGTAGCGGATATCGCTGTTGCCAACAGAAATCGCAATGTGCTGGCGCTGTTCTTAACAACTTAATTCGTTTATTTAATAACCGTGACGATTCTGGACGAGCGAATTCACAGTATTACGTTTTCAGCAATGAGGAATCGAATGGTACGCTTTGTGGATGGGCCAGGGTGTACGAGACCATCCCTTTAACACTGCATGTCGAAGCGAATGTGAATAATCACTCGATTGTTCCACAAAATACATCCCTGGTCAGTAGGCAATTCATAACGACGTACAAAATATGGCCTGTACTCTTCGTTTACTCTCTGTGGCCATCCACACATTACGAGGTCATACACTTTGCTCAATACCACATCATTTCTAGTTTCTAGTTCCACCTCGTGACCTGTGAAGTGTATTTCAGTAAATGGAGAAAAGTAATCCACGAATTCTTCCATTGTTTCGTTTTCCGGCAAGGGTAACCGCGACAAACAGTCTGCATGGCTTATTTCACGACCCTTCTTGTATTTGATCTCATAGTCGTAGCCCATGAGCAGATTTATCCACCTTTGAATTCTGGCGGCTGCCACTTGGTTAGAGTGCCTCTTCGGATTAAAGATCTGCATGAGCGGTTGATGATCCGTCACTATTTCAAAATGACGACCAAAAAGATATTTATGGTATTTCTTTACGCCAAATATTATGGATAAGCCCTCTCTTTCAATGTGGGCGTAGTTACGCTCAGCACCGGACAAAGTCCGTGAGGCAAACCCAATTGGCCTGTCAGTTTCGCCGTCATACTGTGATAATACGACCGTAGGATGACGCGTCACAGGTCACCTTCAGTGGCTTTTTACTGTCGGATAATGCAAGAACTTGACTATTCTGCAACAACTCTTTTGCCCTTTTGAAACTGTTTCCACAGTCTGCTGACCATTGCCATTGTGCATTCGTTTTCAGGAGCTTGTACAGCGGTTCAAGCACAGTCGCAGTGTTTGGCAGAAACCTTGAATAAAAATTCAAGAGCCCTAAGAAAGCCTTCAACTCTGTCACATTACTTGGTGTGGGAGCTTCCCGGATGGCTTTCAGCTTATCTGAAGTGGGACGAAGGCCATCCTTATCTATTTCATGACCTAAGTATGTGACTTTGGACCGAAAAAACTGACACTTGTCACTGTTAAACTTGATTCCGTGATTTCTGAGCCTTTCCAAGACTTTTTCTGTACGTTCTACGCACTCATGACGGTCTCGACCTGCAATCAAAACGTCGTCCAAGTAGCAGGCGACACCCTGTAAAACTGTTGTGATTTGGTCCATTACAGACTGGAAAATGGACGGCGCGCTTGCAATACCGAACGGTAGTCGGTTCATGCGAAAAAGTCCCAGACTAGTGTTTACCGTTAACAGCTCACGACTGGATTCATCAACTTCCAACTGTAAGTACGCCTTAGATAAATCGAGAACAGTAAAATGTGTTCCACCACTCAACGATGCAAAAACATCCTCAGGTAACGGTAATGGGTAATGTGCAACAGTGATAGCTGGATTAACAGTCATACGATAATCCCCGCATAATCTCACACCATTGCCTCCGTTCTTTGGCACTACAACCAACGGTGTAGCCCACTGACTTTGCTGCACAGGACTTATGACACCCTGTTTTTCAAGTTCGCGCAGCTCTTTTTCGACTTTATCACGCAGAGCATACGGCACAGGACGCGCTTTACAGAATACTGGGCGTGCTCCTTCCTTCAATACAATAGATGCGCTGAAATTCTTTATCACCCCCCATGTTTTTAGTGAACACATCACTGTAGGATTCAACCATCCCCTTTTCATTGACGGTGTTAACATTCGCTATCTGGGGCCAGTTTAACCTTAGATGCCTCAACCAATCACGTCCAAGAAGCGTTGGCATGCGACTGTTGCCCCTATTCTTAGCAATCAGCAATGGCAATTCATAGGCATTTCCATTGTGCATGACTTTTACATCCACACAGCCTTTAACAGGTACGGTACTACCATTGTAGGTTCGCAACGTTGTTTGCACTTGCCTGTATTGCACGTAACCAAAATGCCTCTTCGCTTCTTTTTCCGACATCAAAGACACGGCTGACCCAGTGTCTACTTGCATTGGAATATTGTTTCCGTTTATCTCTAACTCGACCATAAATGGCTCATTTCGTTGGCCAGTTACATTGTGCAATTCGAGCTCGTGCAAACTGGTCGATTCGACATACTTCATGTCACACTTAGTTCTACACATTGACGCCAAATGTCCTATCTTAGAACAGGAGAAGCATGTTGCTTTACGATGAGGGCACTTGGCTGGCGAATGTTTAAATCCACATCTGTAGCACGACGATGGGTCTTTTTTCCGACCAGAGAGTCTATTTCCACCCTTCATTCCTTTCCGTGGACGATTTCCTCCCTTCGTGTCCTCTTGACCTTGCCACATTGTGTCCACTTCCTGCGGTGTCTTGTCGGATGGCCGTAGAATCATCTCTTTCGACTGCCCTTCGGCAGCTTCCATTGCAGACGCCATAGTGCAGGCTTTTTCCCATGTCAATTCCTTGCCGTCCTCAACAGCTAGCAGCCGACAGCGTACGGCCTCTTTCTGTATTCCACTAACGAGCTGATCTCGCAAAGCGTCGTTCAGGAATGTTCCGAAGTTGCATGTTAGGGCTAACCTCTTCAATTCGACAATGAAGTCTTCCACCGGCTCTTCACTCTGCTGAACACGCTTATGGAAAGCATATATCTCTGTTACCACAGACCGGCGTGGCTTATAGTGTTTAGTCAACACTTCTTTCATTTCATCGTAGCTCTTGGTTTCCGGCGCCGCAGGAAATAGCAAATTCCTTAACGTGACGTACGCGTCATCACCTATAACCGTTACGAACATGTCCTTCTTTGTGGATGCCGTCAGACCATTAACTCGCGCAAACGCCTCAAAACGCTCGACGTATATTTCAAAATTTCCCGTCTTCGGGCAGAATTCGGACATTCGTCCGATGAGTGGCTGACCGCTTACTTGGTTGACATGTTCCATTGCTCCATCCTCGTGACCTTCCATTTCGATACCTCATTCCACGAGCCTCTTCATGTCTGGAAAGCCATCTCTCGGCGCTATAGATCCCATCTTCCGTCGCCAGTGTAATAACTTGAGGCAGTGGTCTTAACCATTTATTCCAATTCCCAGGAACACAGATACAGTCATCCAAACATTCCAAAAGCCCAACAGACGCTCACGCGCCAGATCACATCGTCGTTGTCTTTCTCGTAACTTCTATAGCATAGACTATTACACCTTAGAAGTCGGCCCAGGATGCACATTCCCCCGGGGCATCAGTCGTGACTTTGCTGACCTCTCTGAGGCCAACAACGACGAGCCCTTTAACTAGCGCCACAACCACCGCCACCACCACCCAGTATATGGTACAACGAAGAGAGACGACGACGCAAACACTGGACTGGCCAAACCTGTTAAGTCCAGTGTTTGTCAGACCCCTAGTGTTTGTGTGTCGTGTCGTCGTATCTCTTCATTGTACTCTAAATATTGTTTTTTTTAAATCGCTTTTCAATGCAGTACCGAAGAGCCTAATTTTTTACCTTATTTATACCACTGTCACTCGCGCAGTTTTCAACGACCTTGAGATCGCTGACCATCGAAAATGCAAGTAGCACTCCCTAGCGTGTAACGTGTCAACCTCTCAGGAAACATTGGATCGAATGCCCTTTGAGACGTTGACGCGTTACCCGCTTGATGGCGCTACGCGCATTTGCAATGTTCGTTGATTTCAATGGTCATTGGAGACTGCTCGTGTGACAGGTTTATTAGTGATCTGCTGCCAGACCAACCGCTTTGCAGCCCAGGGAAGCTTCCTACGGTCACGCGTTCCTGAAGCTGCTGTATTGGCTTCAGCTAATTTGCGTCACAACATTCGGCGATGGATATTGCAACATACGTGCACTAGCTTCCGTGGCTCAATGGTTAGCGTGCTGGCCATGTCACGTCGAGACTGGGAGGTACCCGGGTTCCAACCCCGGTGCCGGCTGTGCTGTCTGGGGTTTTTCCTGGGTTTTCCTCAGACGCTTTCACACATATGTCGGCACAGTTCACTTAGAAGTCGGCCCGGGGCGTCAGTCGTGACTTTGCTCACCTCTCTGAGGCCAACAACGACGAGCCCTTTAACTGGCGCCACAACCACCGCCACCTCCACCCAGTATATGGTACAACGAAGAGAGACGACGACGCAGACACTGGACTGGCCAAACCTTTCAAGTCCAGTATTTGTCAGACCCCTAGTGCTTGTGTGTCGTGTCGTCGTATCTCTTCATTGTACTCTAAATATTGTTTTTTTAATCGCTTTTCAATGCAGTACCGAAGAGCCTAATTTTTTTACCTTATTTATACCACTGTCACTCGCGCAGTTTTCAACGACCTTGAGATCGCTGACCATCGAAAATGCAAGTAGCACTCCCTAGCGTGTAACGTGTCAACCTCTCAGGAAACATTGGATCGAATGCCCTTTGAAACGTTGACGTGTTACCCGCTTGATGGCGCTACGCGCATTTGCAATGTTTTTTTATTTCAATGGTCATTGGAGACAGCTCGTGTGACAGGTTTGTTAGTGATCTGCTGCCAGACCAACCGCTTTGCGGCCCAGGTAAGCTTCCTACGGTCACGCGCTCCTGAAGCGGGCTGTATTGGCTTCAGCTAATTTGTGTGACAACATTCGGCGATGGATATTGCAACATACGTGCACCAGCTCACGTGACTCAGTGGTTAGCGTGCTGGCCATGTCACGTCGAGACTGGGAGGTACCCGGGTTCAAACCCCGGTGCCGGCTGTGCTGTCTGGGGTTTTTCCTGGGTTTTCCTCAGACGCTTTCAGACATATGTCGGCACAGTTCCCTTAGAAGTCGGCCCAGGACGCACATTCCCCAGGGGCGTCAGTCGTGACTTTGCCCACCTATCTGAGGCCAACAACGACGAGCCCTTTAATTAGCGCCACAACCACCGCAACACCACCCAGTATATGGTACAACGAAGAGAGACGCTGACACTGGACTCGCCAAACCTGTCAAGTCCAGTGTTTGTCAGACCCCTAGTGCTTGTGTGTCGTGTCGTCGTATCTCTTCATTGTACTCTAAATATATATTTTTTTTAAATCGCTTTTCAATGCAGTACCGAAGAGCCTTATTTTTTTACCTTATTGATACCACTGTCACTCGCGCAGTTTTCAACGACCATTGAGATCGCTGACCACCGAAAATGCAAGTAGCACTCCCTAGCGTGTAACGTGTCAACCTCTCAGGAAACATTGGATCGAATGCCCTTTGAGACGTTGACGCGTTACCCGCTTGATGGCGCTACGCGCATTTGCAATGTTCGTTGATTTCAATGGTCATTGGAGACTGCTCGTGTGACAGGTTTATTAGTGATCTGCTGCCAGACCAACCGCTTTGCAGCCCAGGGAAGCTTCCTACGGTCACGCGTTCCTGAAGCTGCTGTATTGGCTTCAGCTAATTTGCGTCACAACATTCGGCGATGGATATTGCAACATACGTGCACTAGCTTCCGTGGCTCAATGGTTAGCGTGCTGGCCATGTCACGTCGAGACTGGGAGGTACCCGGGTTCCAACCCCGGTGCCGGCTGTGCTGTCTGGGGTTTTTCCTGGGTTTTCCTCAGACGCTTTCACACATATGTCGGCACAGTTCACTTAGAAGTCGGCCCGGGGCGTCAGTCGTGACTTTGCTCACCTCTCTGAGGCCAACAACGACGAGCCCTTTAACTGGCGCCACAACCACCGCCACCTCCACCCAGTATATGGTACAACGAAGAGAGACGACGACGCAGACACTGGACTGGCCAAACCTTTCAAGTCCAGTATTTGTCAGACCCCTAGTGCTTGTGTGTCGTGTCGTCGTATCTCTTCATTGTACTCTAAATATTGTTTTTTTAATCGCTTTTCAATGCAGTACCGAAGAGCCTAATTTTTTTACCTTATTTATACCACTGTCACTCGCGCAGTTTTCAACGACCTTGAGATCGCTGACCATCGAAAATGCAAGTAGCACTCCCTAGCGTGTAACGTGTCAACCTCTCAGGAAACATTGGATCGAATGCCCTTTGAAACGTTGACGTGTTACCCGCTTGATGGCGCTACGCGCATTTGCAATGTTTTTTTATTTCAATGGTCATTGGAGACAGCTCGTGTGACAGGTTTGTTAGTGATCTGCTGCCAGACCAACCGCTTTGCGGCCCAGGTAAGCTTCCTACGGTCACGCGCTCCTGAAGCGGGCTGTATTGGCTTCAGCTAATTTGTGTGACAACATTCGGCGATGGATATTGCAACATACGTGCACCAGCTCACGTGACTCAGTGGTTAGCGTGCTGGCCATGTCACGTCGAGACTGGGAGGTACCCGGGTTCAAACCCCGGTGCCGGCTGTGCTGTCTGGGGTTTTTCCTGGGTTTTCCTCAGACGCTTTCAGACATATGTCGGCACAGTTCCCTTAGAAGTCGGCCCAGGACGCACATTCCCCAGGGGCGTCAGTCGTGACTTTGCCCACCTATCTGAGGCCAACAACGACGAGCCCTTTAACTAGCGCCACAACCACCGCCAGCACCACCCAGTATATGGTACAACGAAGAGAGACGATGATGCAGACACTGGACTCGCCAAACCTGTCAAGTCCAGTGTTTGTCAGACCCCTAGTGCTTGTGTGTCGTGTCGTCGTATCTCTTCATTGTACTCTAAATATTGTTTTTTTTAAATCGCTTTTCAATGCAGTACCGAAGAGCCTTATTTTTTACCTTATTTATACCACTGTCACTCGCGCAGTTTTCAACGACCATTGAGATCGCTGACCACCGAAAATGCAAGTAGCACTCCAGTAGTCTAGAAATGTAGCCCACCTAGCAGTGCCTATCTAGCAAAACAATTGCTAGATACGCTAGCTAGCGTATTTAGCATCAACAAACAAGACCGCCCCCGTCCCCGCCCCATCCCGCTCTTGCGAATGTTAATTAGGGTTAAACCTCGTGAGCGCCAGCCCACAGATACCGACCTCACTGTACCATCTGAGGAATTAACCACGTGGGCACCAGCCCACTTTCACGACTCCATCTGGTAAGCCATCCCTGCCACATGCCTTTCTTAATATTATAAATAGGTGCACGCCCTACTGTGTTGGAGTAAACCACGTCAGAGTGATACCGACCTCACTGTGTCATCTGAGGAATTAACCACGTGGGCACCAGCCCCCATATCGTAAGCCAGCCTCCAGCAAGTCCCTCGCACGCGCAACACGCGCTTCTTATTATAATTAGGTTGCATGCACACCTACTATGTAAATAACTAAGACTGGGCACGCGCCTCAGTCTTATAAAAACGGTGCATGCAAACGGAGATTAGTCAGAACAATAAAAAATGGCAGACCAGTTCTACATCAATTTACTCTCAAACGCTTCCACCGATGTATTTCCTAATAACACGATGAGTAAGTTCAGAGTTAAACTTGCTCATCCCGTGCACTTAGATGGGAAGTGGGAAGTTGCCCTGACAGAGGTGAATGTCCCGTTTGCAATTAAGAACGTCACGGACACTGTTAACGCTATATCTGAAACTAGTCTCTTTGCTCCTACACTCACAACAGAGCAAATTAAGTTTCGCGCAGGAGAAAACATTATCTTACCAATTCGACAATTCCTAACGAAACATTTAAAAAGCCAAGCAAGGATTCTACGTGTCACTGGACATTATGAGCTACAACTGCCACTCAATACCGGACTTGAGTTGAGCCTAGCCCTCTCTGCCAAGCTTGGTTTTCCTGAAAAGATTATTGGATGTTCGGAAGTGGATGAAGGTCAACCAGTAAAAGTATTGAAGTATCAAGAGGATACAGAAGAAAAAATTACTTTAATCACGTACCGCTCACGTACAACAAAATATGAAATTCCAGAAGGGTATTACGAGTCGGGAAAGGACCTAGTTGATGCAATAAATCATGCATACCGAACAAAGCTAGGGCTACCAGAAAGTGCACGTGTTTTGTTTTATAATCCATACAATGGAGTTTGTCAGCTGGAAGGTCGTAGCGAGGGTTATGTCACATTTCATCCATATTTGGCTCTGATGCTTGGATTCGGAAAAAGGACAACCTTCTCAAGTTTTGCTGTAGCCCAGCGGGATGTCTGTCTTTTTCCAGCACAAAATTATATCTTTATTTACAGTGACATCATCGAGAATGAAGCTGTCGGTGATATCACGGCACCTCTTCTCCGTTTACTCCCTTTCAGAGTGCAGAGTCGGAATGAAGTGATTTCATATTCTTTCACTAATCTTTACTATAAATATGTGATAGCAAAAGAACTGACCACCATTCAAATCGAACTGGCAAACGAGATAGGTGATTTCATTCCATTCATTGCCGGCTCAGGACGTGTTGGAGTGACACTGCATTTTCGAAAATGTATATAACACAGGCACCCTGTTGCATAGCACATTATGGTACGGGCAAACGTGATCAACCACTGCCACATTATTCAGCTCCTCTTTATCAAGTCGGATCTGGTTATTTCTCTGATTTAGTGCAGCAGTTTATACCTATACTAACGAAGAAGGTAGCTCCCTACGTGAGTCGAAAGCTCCTCGACACTGGACGACACATAGCAGAAGAAGTTAAGCAGGGATCAACGTTTAGAGAAGCTCTAAGGAAAGGAGTTGGTCGTACAATCCATTCAACACGTGACGAGTTGCTTCAGAGGCTCAGAGGAAAAGGAAGGAAAAGAAAACAATCTGTCAACAATAAAAGCAAACGTAAGAGGGTGGGTCGGTCAGTAAAATCCCTGAAGAAGCGAAGAAAGGTCGATTTTTTTACTACAGAAAATGTCTAGCATCGCAATAGTACATAAGAATTCCTGCCTCTGCACCACAAACCAATTGGAACTGTTTTCTCTTTCTCCAACAAACTTTTCCTTGGAGAAGTCAGAATATGTGGAGTTTTTTCCAGTTTCTGCCCCTACAGCAAGTGGTGTAATCGAATATAATGTTCCAGGTCTCGGAGGTGGATTCTTTGACTTGCAGTCTAGTTTTCTACACATTCAATGCAAAATTGTACGGAAAAATGGAGATACAGCATCAAGTACAGTTGGCAGTACAGTGACACCAGATAGTGTGATACCTGTGCAAGCATTTGCATCCTCGCTCTTTCATCATGTCCACGTCTACCTTAATTCGACACTGGTTTCTAACTTCGAAAATTATGCATATCGTTCATACTTGGACATAATAACAAATGCTAATAATGTTACTCAAACTCACACCCTCTCTGCAATGCTCTACGAACCAGATCCAGTGAGAGAATCTGAAAATTTTGCCGCTCCTGTTGAGGCAAAAGGAATTTTTGCACGCTACAAACGGACCAAAGGTTCGACACTCTGCGATCTTTATTCCCCTATCTTCAGTGATATATGTCAACAGGAAAAGTTTCTTCTCAATGGAGTCGACATAAGAGCTGTCCTTCGTCAGAACACAGATGATTTTCGACTTCTTGCACCTGCCAGCGAGACTGAAAAACACACTATAGAGTTTTCACGAATTGTGTTGTACCTGCGACGTGTGCAGGTTTCTCCAAGTGTACTCGTCGGCATCGAACGAAGACTTCAGACAACTCCAGCATCATACCTCCTTCGAGGATTAGAGATTAAGTACAGGACAATTGCTCCAAATCAATCTCAAGTGATTTTCGATGACCTTTACAGTGAACGAGTTCCCTCAAAGCTGACAGTATTGATGGTTAGAAGTGAAGCCTACCAGGGTAACAGACAAAGGAATCCATTTAAACTTGAAAATTTCAAGCTTAAGAGAGCTGTGCTTGATGTTGGTGGACAACAGTACACAGATGACTTTGACTTTCAACGATCGATCTACTCTAAAGGATATATGAATTTGCTTCACAAGCTGAAGCGGAAAGACATACCTCTAGCTCCGGCTGCATATGAGAAAGAAACGTTTATGCTCTACTACCATCTCACTCCAGATGTGGAAGTGCAGTTGCTGAGTCCAGTGGTACAAGCCAATGTTCGTCTCACCCTAACATTTGGTGGAAATCTTACAGAGGCTGTTACAGTTCTCTTTGTTTCAGAAACACCTCGTGTGCTAGAAATCAACAAAGACAGACGAGTCAAATTCGTATAGAAAAAAAAATGGAGGAATGGGAATTTTATGCAGCCTTTGCTCGAAATCACTGCACAAGGCCACTGTTTCGTGGAACATTTGCATGCAATGAAATTGCAAGTCAAAAAGCTGAACCAGGGCTGTATGTTGTAAACACAGCTCCTAGATCCTCTCCTGGAGAACACTGGACCTTATGTTACATCTCTAAGAACAACAGCATTTCTTATTTCGACAGCTACGGCATACGACCAGTTTGCAAAGAAATTTACCAGTTTATTCACCCAACATCTTCCTTTCACTACAATGCAAAACGACTTCAGGGATATGGATCTGCTACATGTGGACTGTACTGCTTGTATGTAGGTAGTCTTCTAGCCTGTGGTTTCTCTCTTCAAGAGTGCACTCAGAAGTTTTCACCAACCAACTTCAGACACAATGACAGATTGATAGAAACACTTGTTCGAAAAAATTTCCCAAGAAAAACAGAGGATATGTCATGCTGTAGTGTACTATGAGCATTCAATAAAATTTCAGTTTGCCTAAAAAGAGCTTTATTTGTCAACTTAATTTGCACACTATATAATGAATCATTGGTAATAAAAAAAATCTCATCTGAGATAGGCTATTTACAAACAGTGACTTGCAAACAAAGACATTGTTGATGATTACACACATGCTATTAGAAACTGGTTATTTCATACACATACAGTCAAACTCCTTTATAGCGAACACCTTTTTAACGAAAATACCACTACAGCAATTTTTTTGCGGTCCTGCTGGAGCCCTATAGGTCCAATCATGGACATCCTTTTCAACGAAAATACCTTTACTGCGAATTTTTTTTGCTGTCCCCTGAGTTTCGTTGTAAAGAAGTTTAACTGTATAATCAAAAATTTTCTGACACGGATCATTTACAAACAGTGACTCTCATCTGAGACAGGCTATTTGCAAACACTGACTTGCAAACAAAGACGTTGTTATAGATTACATACATGCTATTAGAAACTGGTTATCACATACTCTTATAATCAAATTCTTAGAAAACAGGTTATTTCACGCACATATAATCAAATTCGTCTGAGACGGTCCATTTACAAACAGTGACTTGCAGACAAAGTCAGTTGTTATTTCCATCGCAAATGCATGCAGCAATATGGGAAAGCAAACTGTCTCTCTTTCACTCACATCAAGAGCTACACATTACTTCAGGAAGACATGAATTTCATCAAACCAGGTCTCAGCTTAGTCATCACTCGTGGCTAACAAATATCCTCTAGCTCCTAACTCACAGTTGTAAGTAATCCCACACTGACAACCATAGATGTGGAATAATGCAATAGCTTTAGTTC
The DNA here is from genome assembly GCF_037126465.1 of Ornithodoros turicata. NCBI lineage: Eukaryota > Metazoa > Arthropoda > Arachnida > Ixodida > Argasidae > Ornithodoros > Ornithodoros turicata. The sequence goes on from NW_026999316.1 coordinate 318,644, forward strand.
ATGGTTCTAACATGACATTGTTCTAATATATGACAAACCATAGCTATATGGATGTAACATCTTTATTACAATTTTTTTCTGTGGGACCAGGAATAGAAGGGCAACATCTGTTGCGGGGGTGATAACAGATGAGTTCCCTCCTACTCCCGTATGCCAACTCTGTAATGAAACCTCGTGACGGTGCACACCCCAACACCATCGCTTCATTAGAGAGACCAATCCGTACACATTAAAAAAATTCAACCATAGCCAAAAGGTAGCGTGTCAATTCCATCATCACAAATGAAGCGTTTCGTATCCAGTGGATTGAGGGCTATTTTTGTCACTGACACACTTTTGTTGACATTGTCCTTGTGCACAATGAGGTTCTGTTTAACTTTATGCATTGTGCCCTGCTCGAGAGCATTCGTATACATAGAGAAGTGGAGTTTTTGTGCTTCACATTGTTTAACACCCTTAGAGCGATTGTACTGCTTTTTGCTGCACAGATCGAGGGCGTACAGCTTTGGCTTCAGACAACAGAAGCCAAGAATGTGATCACGAGGAAGCTCATTTTTAAACTTTCCTAGTACCATCCTGTTTTTTGTCGAATAGAGTGGGTGATCAGGGTCATATCCAGAGTTGTCTAGATGCTCGTCAGCTAGTTCGTGGAGTACTTTATCGTCACTCAGCATCACAATGTAAGAATCAGTGTCCATGTATAGCAGTCGTGTATCAGGGGCTACACGGAGAAGATGGTTATGATAAAAATCAAACATCTTCAGCTTAGACAATTCCAATATTGTGAAGCCCAGGTACAGCGGTTGCTTCATGCGAAGAACAGACTGACTAAATTGGAACAAGATGACGTGAGAGCTCAGAGGGCGGAACTGTTTCAAGTTTGGTTTACGTAGAAGCTTCAACACTTGCTCATCTGTTACTGTGAGGCGACAATTTACGAATTTCCTGACTTGCATACATGTCCTGCCATATACACTATTAATCATTAGCTTTGATTGCTGTTTCTCAAATGCGTGTGTAGCTCGCTTCCGAAGTTCGTGATTGAAGTCGACATAGGATCGCAGAAAGGGCTTTTGATTGAACTTGAGAACCCTGTGAACTTTAGTGAGACGCAACCCCAATTGCAGATACAGTTGCAAATTGCGATAGTGGAGAAAGTACCTCTCTTTATCAAATAATGTTAGCAACAGTTTTGCTTCGGTAGCTTTCTGTGGAAGATTGAACTTCTTCATGAGCGCCTTCTGATAGTCTGACAATAGCTCATAACGAACGGACATTTTTTCAGGGGCAACGGGAAGATCTCTGTGGCGTTCATGAGTTGCTCGGTCATACACTAGGTCTACCTCAAGAAAGTAACCCACAGGGCTATCATCTCGTATCTGAGCTATATCCAAGTTAACAATTTCCTCCTCAGTGAGCCACTCAAATCCTCCGTAAGGCAATGGTTCTCTCATGACTGCTCCATACAGGCCATTTACATCAATGTAGTTAATTATTTTTTTTCTTTCTCGGGATCAAACTGTTCTGTTCCTGGCGCATTCGCAGTTGCTTTTCTCAGGGAGCACTGTGTGACACCTCCTCGTAAGCCATTCTCGATGAGCAGGTACGCGTTGGGGTCGTTAATTAGTTCTAGTTCTACCTGACTCATTTTTAGTGCACAAGACATGCTTAATCCTGGAAGGGATACAAAATGAAACGGTTCAATCTTGTGCACATCGAGTGTCCACTTTCGAAAGTTCTGAAACACATCTGCTAAAAGCAGTGTGTCTGTCAGAAGGTATAAGTCCGAATACTCTCCAAGACTCTTGAGCCGAAATTTTTCATACACATTCTGCGCGTGGTTGTAGTCTTGTTCACTTACTTCGGTTCCATTCAAAATGTTAAAGAACTTATCTCGAGGTGGTAGCGAAGGCTCATCATAGGCTTCAAAACTGGTGACAAAGTTATAACAGAAGACCCCCTTACGAACAACCAGCTGAAAGTGTTCCTCATTTGGAAAAAACTGGCGAAGGCATTGAAAGTTGGATTCACCTTTATCACGTAGATTTTTCACCAGTGTTTCAAGGCTTGTGTTCAGAAAACTCAAACTGTCCAAGAATCGATAAGAGCCGATGTCAATTGCTTTAAATTTTTGACAGCTGGTGGCAATCACGTTGATGTCTGACTTCTTAAGCAGATGTAAATGAGACAGGAGAAAACTCATGTCATAGTTAGCATTATGTGCAATGATTGGAATCTTGGGTGGCACTCTCAGTTTCAGGTTACACGTCTGACATAGTGTTTGTCAAAATTCTCCGCTTACATGGTCATGGTCTCGAACTTTTTGTCTTTTAGCAAAGGATTCTTTGCAGATATTACAATGAGTGGCTGCTGTATGTTGACGCTCATTCTCTTCAGTCATTTCTAGATGTGCAAAAGCATGTATCCATCCTAAAATTTCGTCATGCAATTTCCGCAGCAGCTCCATAAATACTGTGACACAATTAGGACCACGGAAAAGATGCTTTTGCAACACGTGTGAGTCGGATGCACGTATAACCAAAAGGCAAAATGAGGAAGGACAGTGATCCTCATACACGTTTGTTTCCTCCAAACAAGGTGACAAAACACTTTCAAAATCATATACACAGTAGAAAGGGACTTCCGACATGAGATGTTCCCCGGCAAATGCTACCGTCTCTCCCTTCTTAGGGTAAATTGTCTTAGCAACCTTCTGATGCAAACACATCTTTAAATGATCACAGAGGATTCTGTCTGATGAGAAGCCCATCATACACCTCTTGCAATGAAATCGTCCGCTAGGTTGAAATAATCCATTAAAATTTGTGATAAGCAGAAAATGAGAGTCGATTAGCAACAGATCCACATGTTTCTCACGCTCGTCATCGACAACCTTGATGGGGTACAGAGATTTGTCTTCCCTTTCGTAGGCGTACACATTGATACTGATACCATTATTTTTTTCGAATGCTTCAACCTCTTTTGGGAAAGCTACCGGGAATGTTTTCGGAAAAACATACTCAGAAATATATGGTCTGTACGAAGATGCCCTACGCCTGCGATAACCAGTAGCAGGATGCAGTGCAGCTATTACAGAGAAGGCAAAACACATGTTCTGCTCATCTTCATGCAAACCAAAGTCCACACACAACAGAGAACGAAACTTATGCTTCAATTCTTGCGGTAACTCAAACTGGGCACATCCAATCAGTTGAGGCATCAAACGTCCAATCCCAGTAAACCACCGATGTCCCATGGACGTCCTGAAAAGATCCCGAAGTCCTGATCCACGAAAAATGTCCCAATGATGTAAATAAGACGTCATTCGAAACGTCCTAGCGTTGTCTAGCCAGGATGTATTTTAATGATATCGCTGGGACTTCGAAATGGCGTCCCGATCGGATGTTGATTTAGAAGTAGAATACAAACATACTTTCGATGCTCATTATATTTTTGTATCCTTATGATAACGTTCAACAGCGTGCAGCAAGAAACTAAAACAGTGACACTAATTTTTATCCGTTTACCGAAGTGGCAACGCACAAAAATTATTCATCTGAATTTACAAAGAAACTCCCGACATGGTCCGAGCTTAGCAGATGTACCACAGTATGTAGCTTCTGTTTCCTTTTACTGTAGTGCTAATAAAGGTAGTTGGGAAAGCCGAGAAGACCTCGATATCTCTTGCAATATCTCCATGGAGAACGGAACACACACAACTACATCTCCAGATGTGCTTCCCTGCCGGAACGAGAAGACATAGCATCATTGAATTGTCGCCACAATTCCAACGAGATCCAAAGACAAATCAGACAGTCAATTCGTTCATTATGTAGCCGTCAGGTACAAGTTCCTCACTGACAGAATCAGGGTTTTTGAAGAGAAGCTATACCTTCGCGACATCATGTTCCACTATGTTGTGTGGCGAAGACCGTACCCACGGAATAAAGAAGCAATTCAATGAATTGGCTTAATGGATATAAATGCTAAACGCTGATTTCCACTTGATTTAATGTAATCCAACATGTTTTGTACACACTGCACCAGTTCAAAGAATGCGAAACCAATTGAAGGAATTGGCCTAGAGTATCAATAAAACAACAACTTTATTTCTAAGGTTAATAATGAGGAGTTTCGTCGCTAGTGTGGATACCCGAGCCCACTGGCATAAAATGCGATGAAATGTGCCCCTTCACCATAAGGATCGAAGTCCTGACGTGTCTAAAAAGACCAAAAAAGCTCTCATCATAGAGTGTTGATGGGCTGGATTTCACCAGGGGCCAAGCAATTTTCATAGAGATAGAAAGGGTGAAATTCCAACTGACTAAGGATCTGAGAGAGCGCGGTTCGGGAAGGTTGGTAGCATGGACAAATAAGAATAATGTGCCCAGGTCCCCTACGGCACCGTAGTGACATCATCGGTCAGAATAGATCAGATATGCATAGAGATTCCAACTGAGCACTGCACATGCCACTTGAGGTGGCGGTTGATACCGCGGCGTCTTTTAGCCATCCAGTGATGGTTTAACCCCATCAGAGTGACATCGCGGTGTTTCGCGATGGGTTCCCGTGTCTAATATCTTGGCCTGCAGCGGCGATATCGGGATGCTGTTTCTTGTGACGAATTTCCCTTCCATCCCCCTACGCGTGCACCTTGCGGCTTGTGAGAAATCCTGGCGGTTGTCCAGATATTTGAAAATTCTAGGCAACCGTCGGTGCTTCTGACACCTTTAAAGTCTTGTAAATCCCGCCCGGACTGTTGGGTCGAGACCAAAATTCAGGTCCGAACGGGCCTGGATTAGCTGTGTGATCGCGCAAATCACACTGTAGTGGTTTCGAACTCGTAGGCGGAGATGCGTTAGTAAAATTCGTTTTTCCGAACTTCAGTGCCCTTGTTGGAAAGAAGTTCGCCTCGGACAGGGTTCATACTTAGAGAACCCACTGTTCTCGACGCGGAGCACGTGATAAAATTCACCGCGTCTCTCTAAATTTAGCAGTTCTCGAGTTAGAGGATTCCGCGTTCACACTCCTCCCAATACATGGGACCAGCGGCTTTCCCGCCCCCCCCAAAAAAAAGCCTTCCCGTTGCTGCCACATGGTCATGTTTGCCTTCGTTATGAAGGTCTCAATGTGCTCTTTCCAACAGCGTTTGTCCCGCAGGCGCGCGATGTTCCGTTCTCCCGATATCGGCTTAAGAGCATGACGAGCTGCAAGGCTGGCTAGAGCCACCCTGAAACGCTTCCCACTTTTCGGTGTCGTAAGTCGATTACCCGATGTCCGATTTAGTCGAAATTTTGTGTGCGCGTGCTCTGTTCCCTGCTCTACAACTTTCCAATTGAGACCAGCCGTCGATTTCCAGTGGTTAAGACGTCATTCTCGAAATTCCTGACACCGACCACCGTTCACCGATTTTTGTCCCTGTCTTCAGGCTTGAAGCCCACGGCGGATCCGACTTCCTTTTAATGGGCACACGCACTCGACATGGGAAACGCGTAGAAACTTGCCACATCTTTCTATCCCTCTCGGTTCTCGAGTTAGAACACCGTGGCAACGGCGGTTGTCTGATACATGGGCCTGGGGCATTTTTTTCGATATCGGGTTCTTGCTGGCGTAGGAAGGTGATTGAGATGTGTTTTTGAAGAGGAAAACGCCCTCTTTCCGATAGCGTTGGTCCCGTCTTCGCGCGACTTTCCGTTCCCTTGCTACATTCCGAGGAGCGCCTGGCTGGGGCATGGCCTGGCGCGCGGGTGGCCTTCCTGCCGTTTCTGCGCTGCGGGCGGCGTCCATTTCGCTTGCAAGCTTCGTTGCGTTCGCACGCCTTTTTCTGGCTCCCGTTGTCTCGCGTTCCGTCGTTGCTCTGGTGCCCTGGACTGCTGTGAATGTGTTTTTATGCCCTACTAGTGTTGCCTGGGGCTGCTTTTATGTGTGCACCCTGGAAGATAGGTCCAGAAGCCTTGCGATTTCTTAGATTAAAGGTTAGTTCTATGTTTGTACGATTCGTGCAACTTTTGTTTGGTATCATTCCTAGCGTGTGGGTTCTATTACTTTATGCTAGCAGTGTGATTATTACCCTTTTGATTCCTATTACCCTATGCTTTATCTTTCAGCTAAGTGTACTCGTGACCCTACCAGCACTTTTCAAGGTGAAGATGCAACATCGTCAGTGGCCCCGTTACTAATGTCTAATCTATGAATTTCAGATACTTTCGACGTATTCATTGCGGTGAACAACGCGGTTGGGACAGCACACTCACGACGTGGGAAGGTCACAGAAATGTTGAAAGACATCCGGTAAGTTACGCTAAAGTGCGTTTCAGAGCTCTTCAGTGACTTGTGTTTACTGCGAAACAGATTGGGCATACGCTTCACCCGTGCAACTTCGTCATGTGCTCCACGGCAGCGCAAGCCTTTACGGCTGTGCCACTGTATGTAAAAAATGCTGAGTGATTTTAATAAAGAATTTGCAGGGAAGTACAATGTGTCGCACCTTGTTGACTCTTTTACAGATGTGTGGAAACGTCGTAGCGGATGAACGTGAATTATGGATCTCCAAGTGGCGTCGCCCGCGTCATTTTCAAGATTTTACCCGTTTTGAAGGTACGTAGTGAATGTGCGAGGCATTCACGTTCCGACTACGTGGTTATCCATGCGTTTCCCGTCTTCGCAGGCAATAGGGCTGTTGATAGGGAGAATGCTAGGCTACTGCAGACTGCAACCATAGGCGCTGTGTCTAAAGGTATGCGTATACGTCGATGCGTACTTCACAGTGACATTTTGCTGTAGCAGTGTTTTTGAAATTACATTTCTTGCAGGTTAAGCTCACATGACGCGGCAGGGAAGGGAGTCCGTGGCGAAAAGTGAATATAGCCGAAGTTGGATAGCGTTAATTTTTGCGCACGAAAGGCAAGCTGGACACATCGCAAATCTCCAGTTGTACGAAACACAGTGCAGCATGGTCGTCGGTTATGCCAGTGCTTCAACATATGTTTCAGCGTCGCACTTCGGACATTGCGGGCATATACCTTTAAGTTTTTCCCCTTGTGGACCGATGCTGTGTGTGTTCATGGACATCATGTTTTCAAAGACATGTAAGTTCTCAATAATAATGCGAAAAAAATGCTGGTCAAGTTACGCTGTGATATAATACCTGGTGAGGTAATACGATGCTATGACGCTCAGTTTCATACGAAATAAAGTGTTTGATCTAATGTTGCTTGTTTGTGCCACTGATACGCACTGCTGTGCGGTGTTGATGTATTGTTCAGAGAACGCCAGTAAGCCTGGCTAAGGCACGGGAAAAAGGTCCACTAGAGGTCCGTAAAAGGTCGTCATTGACGTACTATGGACTTCCTTGGGACGTGCGCGGATGTTATTTTGGCAGTTCTGAGTACGTCCCAAGTATGTCAAAATTATGTTTCAGGATGTCCTCAGGATGTCTTCATCGTCCTGAGGGTAACATCATGTAGACGTCCTTGGGACATCGGTGGTTTACTGGGATGTTCATGATACAGGCATGAATGCGAAAGAGAAAAAACCTGAACCTTCTACTTCGAGGTTTTCCAAATTTTGTGCTATTTCAGCAGTCACTTGAGTGATAGAAGGTTCTACATCTGCCTCTGACCATACTGTCACTACTTTGGAAGGCACGAAACTAATTTCGAGCTGTAACTCATCGTCTGGCGTGTGACGACCAAATTCCACTTTAAGCAATACAAAATAGCGCAGTGGGAAACCAAAGTGTCGTAAGACATCAGCAATGTACTGTCTGTACTCGTGAAAAAAGGTTGTAACATCATGTCCGCTAACGTCCCTGTCGTGTAAATATAGCTCGAACCGATTAGTATAGTTTCGCAGTGTGCACAAAGTCTCACAAAAAGGAATGCAGGGGGCTTGAAGATTGTGAACATTTGCCAAGTGAATCTGAAGACCTAATGCTGTTGCATAATACTGCCGTTCGTGCTGGGAGCATAAGTGACACGTCACCATATCTCATCACTTTCTCTTCGAATTGGTGAAGATAATATCTGGCGAAATGACTTTTTTACCATCTTTGGTAAACCGTTCTTTCTTCTCCATTTTGAGATTTGGAAGCAGTCGCATTTCCTCTAGCTCTTCCTCCGACAATTTTTTGAAGCGTCCAGGTAGATACACTTTCACTGGCTTGTCGTTTTCCATGCGGAGCTCCACGTATACGGCCTCGCCATACATAGTGTCAATTTTCTGAATGTCCAGCATTTCGAACTTTTCGTTTTTGGGTATGTTGCTCATTTTCTGAATTTCACCGTCACCACATTTTTTCAGTTTATCCAACTTTTCCATGACGGATGACATAGCTTACTTGTGTTATGGAGGCTTCGCTGTTATGATGACAATTTGCTTTCTCCTCTTGCTGTATAGAATGAACTGAAAGAGAAGAATAGATTTGTAAACTCTTACATCTTCCACACGAATATGTAACACACCTCCTCAGTCTGACGTTCTGAATGAAGAACTACTCTCTATGTCCGCTCTTATATAGCGATTGCATGCAGCTCTCTAACATGTGTGCACAGCCTTGAACGTCTGCATCCTTGCAACGTTATACGTGAAGACATGTTTCAGCGTGTCCTATCTAACTTCATTGGTCTGGTAACTAACATACCTGCGTGCACAACCTTGAATGTCTACAACCTTGAACGTGTGTACTTCGACTTTGGGCAAGCTTAGAGCACAGACTTGTCTTTGCTTTTTGTTGTAACCTTCCATTATGGAATGCTCCTGGTCTGATAACTAACACGGCTGTGCGCAACCTTGAATGTCTACAACCTTGAAGGTCTGTATTTCAGTTTAGCCAATCTGAGAGTGATGTACAGGCTCGTCTTTGCTGTAACCTTCCTTTATGTAATGTTGTGATTTCATAGCATGCTTCATTCGTTTGCAAAAGGTGGCTGAGGTTGGACCTTATAGGGTTACCACTCCGGTCTCAATGACCATATCAGGTCAAAGCCAGAGTGGAAAGACGACACTTGTTACACGTCTAATTAAACATAGAGCTGCTGACTTCGACAAACCATTTGATCATATATTGTACATATACTTGTACAAACAACCAATCTTTGATAATTTTCCTGAGGTAACCTTCAGTCAGGATATTCCTACTAATCTTGATACTGTAAGAAATTCTTTAATTATATTTGATGATTGCTTAGCCGACAAACAAAGGCTCAAAGAAATCTGCAATTTTTATGTAGCTGGCTGTCACCACCTCAACTGTTCAGCTATTTTCATAACACAATATTTATTTATTAATGATCCTCTGTATAGATGCATTCAGTTTAACAGCAGTGCCTTAATTTTATGTCGTTCCGCCCGCACTGCGGACCAAATGCAAATACTTTCACGACAACTGTTTGGTCGAAAGAAAAGTGAACTACTGCCAAGTATATATAAAGATGCTTGCAAGAAACCATATTCATACCTTGTAATTGACCTATCCCAAAACTGTTCAGACCAATTTAGGGTGTGGACTAATATATTTCCAGACGACCAGCGACAAATACTATATAAAACATGAAACGTGTCAAGAAGAATATTCATTTCCTTCAGTTGCTTGCTGATGCAAAGTTGCCGGAGCAACGTTATTTTCTCCTGGAACATGCTACGAGAGAGCAACTAACTGCTATTCGAGAGATTTGTATGAATCTTTGTAAAGGAAACATTAAGGTAGCTCCAAGAGTGAGAAATCAGTTGCTACCTTATGCAACACCTATCCGCTTTTTGGCAAAACGAGACACTACAGGAGTGAAGAAAGTTCGAAAGGTATTGCAACAATCTGGTGGTTTTCTACAGTTCCTTTTGCCACCTTTGCTGGGTCTCCTCTCGACTTTAGGTGGAAGGGCGATAGCAAAAGCAATCGGAGTGTAGTCGATGCTGAAATACGAGCTTGTGCCTTACCGGGAAACCCCCATCCCACAGATATTGAAGAAAGATGAACCAGACGATATCAAAGCAAAAGAGATAATCCAATATCTTCACTCCTTGCTACATCCCACTGTGAGTGAGAGCACACCTACACTGGGTTCAACAACAGCGAGAGAAGAGGAAACACAGACTGAGGAAAAAAGTAATACTGTCGTTGATTTTATGAGCAGTGGCTATAAAATCAGATCAGAAAACCTATTACGTCTTCTGGAACCAACGATCTCATGGGATAGGAAAACATTTCAGATAATTGTCGACGGTGAGCGAGTAGACAATACTAATATAATTGACCTCGTATACTATCTCGTGACGAAAGCAAGAAATGTTCAAAGACCACCCTATTTTGATCGGATTTTGCCGCTATTGGTCAAGCTAAACTTACCAGCACTTATTGTGCACCCATCTCGTCTTCAAAAACATACAGCAGAGAAAACTCTGGGCACTCCTTCACCTCATTCCGTAAGTGAAGCTTCCACACCTCGACGTGCGTCACCACCGCTCACACGAGCCGCGAAGCGCGCACGACAGCTCACATGGACACCGTACTGAACTCCGAGGAGAGAGGCTACTTCGAAGAAGAAAAAATACTGTCACACTTCCCTCCAAGACATCATAAAAAGGTATTAGCTATGCTTCAGCTGATGACAACGGTTCTGGCTTACGACGAGTACGGAAGAGTTATCTGTCACGGAAAGGTGGTGCCACACTCATCTATTGTTGAGCTTTTGAAGTACGAACTTCACAACAGGCAACCTCCCTGGATGAGAGGAGACGTTTCAGCTACAATCAACGCTTATCTATCACTCGATGCTCTTAGAGTTTGCAGTAGGAAGAAGTACTAATGGCAGCCTACTATGACCCGCAACATGTCGGCAGCTTTGGTGGAGTGCAGAGACTTGCTCGAGCCATAGGCGAAAAGAAGGACAAAGTCACTAAATTTCTGGAGACAAGTGATGTGTACAGTTTGCATAAGGAATACAAGCGACCCACGAAGTTTCGAAAAACCATTGCACTTGGACTTCGTGAACTATTCCAGGCTGACCTAAAGGATTTGCAAAGTCTAAAGAACCAGAACGATGGTTTTCGCTATTTGCTCTTTTGTATAGATGCTTTCTCTCGGCTTCTTGCCATTGTACCTATTCGTAATAAACGATCTCCCGAGGTTATTCGAGCTTTTAAACTTGCCTTTAAAAGAATTGGGACACCCAAGCTTTTGCACACAGATCGTGGAACAGAATTTACAAACAAGGTGGTACAACAGTTTCTGAAAGCAAGGGGGATCCGGCTCATCCATACAAATTCTCCTATGAAGGCCAGTATCGCCGAGCGATGTCAGCGAACAATTGTGACCACACTGTACCGTATCTTCACATTCCAGGGTCACAAGCGATATGTGAACATTTTACCTCAAGTAGTGAAAGCTTACAACAATCGCGTACACAGATCGCTTTCTGCCAGACCAGTGGACGTAAAGAAAGAAAACGAGCACATTTTCCGAGAGAGACTGTACCCCAGCCCGGTTGGACCACCAAAAAAGCCGCGCTACAGCGTTGGAGACGTAGTGAGAATTGCAAAATACAGACATCAGCTAATAAAACGTTATTTAGGGTCATTTACGTCAGAACTCTTCGTGGTGAGAGCGATCAAGTTAGGGTATCCTAACACGTACCTATTATGTGATCTTAAAAATGAAGACATCATTGGTGGGTTTTATGAGAGTGAAATTGTACGAGTGAGAGAGGTTCCAAAAGTAGAGAAGATCATAAAATGACGAGTTAGAAATGGGAAGCTTCAGTACTTGGTTCAGTTCACTGGCAGTCTGGACAAGAAGTGGATCGCAGAAAATTACCTTGGTTTGTAATGACCAGTCAAGACAAGTCAGCCGCCGATGACACAACATGGCCTGAGGTTGATCCTCGGCTTGATGGCGCATGGTTGTCATCATCAGACGCAGATGAAGAGCAGCCTGTGCTAGGTAGAGATGTGTGTGGCAGATGGAGAAGAGGTTACACACACGAATTTCGGATGCAGCCTGTGTGTCGTCTCAAACACGTCTCCTACAAAGAGATATTGGAATGTGGGTTAACACAAGTAGGCAAAACTTCGCTCGTGGAAGCTTTTAAAATTGTGACGGATATGGTGTTGTTTCAAGCGCTGCCAGATCAACCTCCTGACAGGGTTACTTGGAAAACTGCAAAAACAATGTATGCCAGAGTTCACACCGCCTGTACGTTTGCCTCGGAATCACCTTTTGCCTTACTTGCTGAATGGTCACGTCACGTGGACGAAATTTTGACATATGCTGACGAGGTTGACGCTATGCATCTTGCTGCCGAGAGTCTATGTTTCATGGAACAAGCCGAGTCTGAAGGTTGGCACTACTTAACAGGCTACATCAGCAAGCTAACACTTGACCTCTTCAAACATCGACTGGTGCACAATGGAGCATAAAAAAAATAATCACCGCTCATGTATCAGGGAAATAAAAATGTACATTTGTACTAAGCCCTCTCATTTCATTGTGAGTGAACAGACATGGATAGATGTTTGTGTGTTCTCTTCTCCGTTGTGTGGCACACGTTTTTGCTTGTTGTGGTGATCATCGAGCTAACGAAGCTTCCATCCTCTTCCCTTCAGCTTCATCAGGGCAATTGCAGCAAAGAAGCTGAACTGGAAAAATATGTTTATGTACATTCGTGCCCTTCTGACTTGCTTGTGGTACGCATTTGGAGTGAAAACGGTAAACCGAAGCGTTCTGGTGTTACCCTAACACGAAACGAAACACGCCAGCTGCAAAAATGCTTAGAGACAGCCAATCTTACAAGGACCTATTACGATAACGAATGCTCAGATGTATGCTGTTTGTGCTTAGAACGTGAGTTAAAACTTCGCCGCTGCCCAGGCAACATTTACTCTCTTGGCAGAACAATTGGTCGACATCACTCTGGCTATGGAATCTCACTATCTAAAAGGGCTGTGATCTCACTGTCCTTGTATCTAAATAAAAAAAAAAAGTAACTGTTTGCAAACGTTTTCACTTCCTGTGATGGGCTAGGAAAGCATTCCTTAAATCACAAAGACCTGCATGTCGCCACTGAAAGCGAGAGGCATGAAACCTTGTCGTTCCTCATATTTGCATTTCCATAAATGACTTGCATGTTCATAGAAAAGCATTATATATAGTATATGTATTGCAAAAGAGGAGGGCAAATCCATGTACTTACCACAGTCTGTCTTTCCAGTCAAACACTCTCACGGAGAAAAAAAATCTTCATCTGGAATCCCGAGTGGATTAACTTGAAAAAAAAAAAAGTTTTCCACCTCTTCTCCATTGTATAGCACACATTTTTGCCTTGTTGTCAAGGAAGATCTCAAACTCTTCCCTTCAACCTCTTCGGAGTAGTTACAGCAAAAGAAGGAAGATGAACTGGAAAATATGTTTTATGTCAAAGCAAAATCAAACGATAAAAAAAAAAACACCGTTTCGCTAAGTTTAAATGCAAAGAAACATGCAGTAACAAGACTGAACATTTCCTAAAGTAGGCTTTCCCCCAATGCACGTAGGAGTTGGGTGAAGACTAGCTACATCTCACAAATGAAGGTAGACACATTCCTTTCTTTCTGACCTGTTTGCCATTGACGTGCAGGTGAAGTGTTCTGTTGTTACCCGAACATGAAATGAAAAAGAGAAGCTAAAAAAATGGTTAGAAGAAGTCGATCTTACAAGCCCAAAATGTGAGATGACCCTTCAACCTCGTCGGAGTAGTTACAACAAAGACGATGAACTGGAAAATATGTTTTATGAAGAACCAAAGTCAAACAATTAAAAAAAACACCGTTCCGCTGAATTGAAATGCAAAGAAACAAGCAATCCAGCAAGACTGAGCATTTCCTAACGTTGACTTCCCGCAACGCACGTAGAAGTTAGGTGAAGCCGACTTGTAAATTAGCAATGTCCTCCAAAACATACAACGCAATGCAATGTCCTAAATAAAAAAATAATGTTGTACTGTTTGCAATCGTTTATTTTTCATTTCATCTACTGCGATGATCTAAGAAGGTGCACTTTAAAATCACAAAGATTGCATGCCGGCAGCGGGAAGGAATGAACCTCTTTTCTTTTTTTCTTTCACCTACATGCATTCCATAAATGGCTGTGACCTTGCACGCTCACAGGGGAAGAACTTATAACAAGAGAAGAGAAAAAAGCATGTACTCACCTTAGTCTGCTTTTCCAGTCAAACACCCGCACGGAAAAACCTGAGCTGGAATGTCAAGTGAATCCACCTGAAAACAATCAAGTGGCATTCACTTGACATTCGAGCTCAGTCCGGAAAGCGTTGCGGACGAACCGTCTTATATAGAAGTCGCTTCGTTTGCCTATGAGAGTGCAGCGTCGACTGTCTCGCCCCAAAGACGTGATGAGGAAAGTGATATTATCGTTTATCCTTGAGAGGTAATTACGGCTTTACCCGGGCTGGCTCGCTCTGTTCAGAAATCAAAGCAGTCAGCATGGAGGTGGCTGTCATTAGTATACTGCGTCTTTTTTTCTTCTTCTTTTCCTGCGGCGCAACATGTATCGCATAGTAATTATTTTTCCTGTCTTCGAGTTGCAAAGGCGACACCGGCTAGAGTAAAAAGGTACGACCTTTATCCAACGAGTTGTCTTATATGCAAATGCTTGCTATTGCAATAACATCGTGTATCTTCGAGCGTTTATTCGACTTGCTCGTGTACTCATGCAAATCAGCAGAAGAGATATCACAGTCTGAGTGGAAACAGCGTGACCTTCAGCCATCCCGTCGTCTAATATGCAAAGCGTCGCTAACACAACAACATCTTAATGGAATACGGAAAAGTGATCTTATCATTTCTCGAGAGTTAATCCGTGTCGTACACAAAAACGGATTAATGGGGAGAGGTAGCCTGGTCGACTGCAAGTCCAAGCATGTTTAATGAAATCTCTACAATGAATATCATGATGTTCCCCCATGATGCGTCGGATGTCGAATTTAGAAGCGGTAAGCCTTTTGTCGGTTACACGCCCTTAGCACCCTGTCCATAATCACTTCTCAATACTAGCTATGCCATATCCTTGCAATTCGCAACGATGTTGTGGCGGGGGGCCGGTGCATTTTTCTTTTTTCGATCGGTTGTCGAAGGTCAGAGCTGTAGGCTTTTTTTTTTATTTCCGATTACGCTCTTAGCGCTCTGAAGTTTAAGTATATACTGTCTCCTCGCACTTCGGAAGGAGTCGATTGGCTCATCAACCATTTCCATTAGGCAGACGATAGCGAGGTGTCCTACTTGTCGACTTTAAAACGTAATAAGAAGAAAAAAATATTTGAACAACGTTGTGCCATGTACGAATCGAGCTATCGTTTTATCCTTGCAGGGATCCAATAAACAAAATACAGAAGCCGACACTGAAGATTTTTGTTTAAGTTTAATTTGTACAAGCTTTCGCGTGGAGGTCCACGCTTCCTCTGTATTTGTTGATGGGACCTACAGGACTTGACTCCCCTCTTCGTATACGCTTTTGCAGGATCGAGTAAGAATTGTGCAACTATCCATAAAGAATTAATGTTCGTAATCTTATTATTATTTCATTTTACTAAGATCCTTAGATGGATGAACGGTTATGGCACATTTCTGATTTCATAACTAAGCTAATTATTCATTGTTAACGTAGTTTGTTTAAAACAAGAGGTATATCATTCTGATGGAACTACACAATTAAGATGACATTCAGTGAGTGCATCCTACAGGCAAGCAAAGGGGTTGGTGCCCCCACGTGGTCAGCCACAACTGGTCAGGTTTAAAATCTGCGAGAGGGTGGAGGTAAACTTATTAAGAAGTATAACGACAGCTTCGTGGGCTGGTTCAACCTTCGTGAGATGATGGGGTGCTGCTGTAGTGGGACTGGGGGGTAGTTCAGTCATAATTAAAATACGATCTTGCAACTGTGCTTTTTATGTAGTTCCTTCTAATCTACAGTAGGCATGCAACCTAATTATAATAAGAAGCGCGTGTTGCGCGTGCGAGGGACTTGCTGGAGGCTGGCTTACGATATGGGGGCTGGTGCCCACGTGGTTAATTCCTCAGATGACACAGTGAGGTCGGTATCACTCTGACGTGGTTTACTCCAACACAGTAGGGCGTGCACCTATTTATAATATTAAGAAAGGCATGTGGCAGGGATGGCTTACCAGATGGAGTCGTGAAAGTGGTCTGGTGCCCACGTGGTTAATTCCTCAGATGATACAGTGAGGTCGGTATCTGTGGGCTGGCGCTCACGAGGTTTAACCCTAATTAACATTCGCAAGAGCGGGATGGGGCGGGGACGGGGGCGGTCTTGTTTGTTGATGCTAAATACGCTAGCTAGCGTATCTAGCAATTGTTTTGCTAGATAGGCACTGCTAGGTGGGCTACATTTCTAGACTACTCACTCCCTAGCGTGTAACGTGTCAACCTCTCAGGAAACATTGGATCGAATGCCCTTTCAGACGTTGACGCGTTACCCGCTTGATGGCGCTACACGCATTTGCAATGTTCGTTGATTTCAATGGTCATTGGAGACTGCTCGTGTGACAGGTTTATTAGTGATCTGCTGCCAGACCAACCGCTTTGCGGCCCAGGTAAGCTTCCTACGGTCACGCGCTCCTGAAGCGGGCTGTATTGGCTTCAGCTAATTTGCGTCACAACATTCGGCGATGGATATTGCAACATACGTGCACCAGCTCCCATGGCTCAGTGGTTAGCGTGCTGGCCATGTCACGTCGAGACTGGGAGGTACCCGGGTTCGAACCCCGGTGCCGGCTGTGCTGTTTGAGGTTTCTCCTGGGTTTTCCTCAGACGCTTTAAGACATATGTCGGCACAGTTCCTTTAGAAGTCGGCCCAGGACGCACATTCCCCCGGGGCGTCAGTCGTGACTTTGCCCACCTATCTGAGGCCAACAACGACGAGCCCTTTAACTAGCGCCACAACCACCGCAACACCACCCAGTATATGGTACAACGAAGAGAGACGCAGACACTGGACTCGCCAAACCTGTCAAGTCCAGTGTTTGTCAGACCCATAGTGCTTGTGTGTCGTGTCGTCGTATCTCTTCATTGTACTCTAAATATTGTTTTTTTTTTAAATCGCTTTTCAATGCAGTACCGAAGAGCCTTATTTTTTTACCTTATTGATACCACTGTCACTCGCGCAGTTTTCAACGACCATTGAGATCGCTGACCACCGAAAATGCAAGTAGCACTCCCTAGCGTGTAACGTGTCAACCTCTCAGGAAACATTGGATCGAATGCCCTTTGAGACGTTGACGCGTTACCCGCTTGATGGCGCTACGCGCATTTGCAATGTTCGTTGATTTCAATGGTCATTGGAGACAGCTCGTGTGACAGGTTTATTAGTGATCTGCTGCCAGACCAACCGCTTTGCGGCCCAGGTAAGCTTCCTACGGTCACGGGCTCCTGAAGCGGGCTGTATTGGCTTCAGCTAATTTGCATGACAACATTCGGCGATGGATATTGCAACATACGTGCACCAGCTCACGTGACTCAGTGGTTAGCGTGCTGACCATGTCACGTCGAGACTGGGAGGTACCCGGGTTCAAACCCCGGTGCCGGCTGTGCTGTCTGGGGTTTTTCCTGGGTTTTCCTCAGACGCTTTCAGACATATGTCGGCACAGTTCCCTTAGAAGTCGGCCCCGGACGCACATTCCCCCGGGGCGTCAGTCGTGACTTTGCCCACCTATCTGAAGCCAACAACGACGAGCCCTTTAACTAGCGCAACAACCACCGCAACACCACCCAGTATATGGTACAACGAAGAGACGACGACGACGCAGACACTGGACTGGCCAAACCTGTGAAGTCCAGTGTTTGTCAGACCCCTAGTGTTTGTGTGTCGTATCTCTTCATTGTACTCTAAATATTGTTTTATAATTCGCTTTTTAATGCAGTACCGAAGAGCCTAATTTTTTTACCTTATTTATACCACTGTCACTCGGACAGTTTTCAACGACCATTGAAATCGATGACCATCGAAAATGCAAGTAGCACTCCCTAGCGTGTAACGTGTCAACCTCTCAGGAAACATTGGATCGAATGCCCTTTGAGAGGTTGGCGCGTTACCCGCTTGACGGCGCTACGCGCATTTTCAATGGTCGTTGATTGAAATGGTCATTGGAGACTGCTCGTGTGACAGGGTTATTAGTGCTCTGCTGCCAGACCAACCGCTTTGCGGCCCAGGTAAGCTTCCTACGGTCACGCGCTCCTGAAGCGGACTGCATTGGCTTCAGCTAATTTGCGTCACAACATTCAGCGATGGATATTGCAACATACGTGCACCAGCTCCCGTGACTCAGTGGTTAGCGTGCTGGCCATGTCACGTCGAGACTGGGTGGTACCCGGGTTCAAACCCGGGTGCCGGCTGTGCTGTCTGGGGTTTTTCCTGGGTTTTCCTCAGAGGCTTTCAGATATATGTCGGCACAGTTCCCTTAGAAGTCGGCCCAGGACGCACATTCCCCCGGGGCGTCAGTCGTGACTTTGCTCACCTATCTGAGGCCAACAACGACGAGCCATTTAACTAGCGCCACAATTACTGCCACCACCACCCAGTATATGGTACAACGAAGAGAGACGACGACGCAGACACTGGACTGGCCAAACCTGTCAAGTCCAGTGTTTGTCAGACCCCTAGTGTTTGTGCGTCGTGTCGTCGTATCTCTTCATTGTACTCTAAATATTGTTTTTTTAAATCGCTTTTTAATGCAGTACCGAAGAGCCTAATTTTTTTACCTTATTTATACCACTGTCACTCGCACAGTTTTCAACGACCATTGAGATCGATTACCAGCGAAAATGCAAGTAGCACTCCCTAGCGTGTAACGTGTCAACCTCTCAGGAAACATTGGATCGAATGCCCTTTGAGAGGTTGACGCGTTACCCGCTTGATGGCGCTACGCCCATTTGCAATGTTCGTTGATTTCAATGGTCATGGGAGACTCCTCGTGTGACAGGGTTATTAGTGATCTGCTGCCAGACCAACCGCTTTGCGGCCCAGGTAAGCTTCCTACGGTCACGCGCTCCTGAAGCGGGATGTATTGGCTTCAGCTAAATTGCGTCACAACATTCGGCGATGGATATTGCAACATACGTGCACCAGCTTCCGTGGCTCAGTGGTTAGCGTGCTGGCCATGTCACGTCGAGACTGGGAGGTACCCGGGTTAGAACCCCGGTGCCGGCTGTGCCGTCTGGGGTTTTTCCTGGGTTTTCCTCAGAGGCTTTCAGACATATGTCGGCACAGTTCCCTTAGAAGTCGGCCCAGGACGCACACTCCCCCGGCGCGTCAGTCGTGACTTTGCTCACCTGTCTGAGGCCAACAACGACGAGCCCTTTAACTAGCGCCACAATTACCGCCACCACCACCCAGTATATGATAGAACGAAGAGAGACGACGACGCAGACACTGGACTGGCCAAACCTGTCAAGTCCAGTGTTTGTCAGACCCGTAGTGTTTGTGTGTCGTGTCGTCGTATCTCTTCATTGTACTCTAAATATTGTTTTTTTTAAATCGCTTTTCAATGCAGTACCGAAGAGCCTAATTTTTTTTACCTTATTTATACCACTGTCACTCGGGCAGTTTTCAACGACCATTGAGATGGATACCATCCAAAATGCAAGTAGCACTCCCTAGCGTGTAACGTGTCAACCTCTCAGGAAACATTGGATCGAATGCCCTTTGAGAGGTTGGCGCGTTACCCGCTTGATGGCGTTACGCGCATTTTCAATAGTCGTTGATTTAAATGGTCATTGGAGACTGCTCGTGTGACAGGGTTATTAGTGAGCTGCTGCCAGACCAACCGCTATGCGGCCCAGGTAAGCTTCCTACGGTCACGCGCTCCTGAAGCGGGATGTATTGGCTTCAGCTAATTTGCGTCACAACATTCGGCGATGGATATTGCAACATACGTGCACCAGCTTCCGTGGCTCAGTGGTTGGCGTGCTGGCCATGTCACGTCGAGACAGGGAGGTACCCGGGTTCGAACTCCGGTGCCGGCTGTGCTGTCTGGGGTTTTTCTTGGGTTTTCCTGAGAGGCGTTCAGACATATGTCGGCACAGTTCCCTTAGAAGTCGGCCCAGGACGCGCTTTCCCCCGGGGCGTCAATCGTGACTTTGCTCACCTCTCTGACGCCAACAACGACGAGCCCTTTAACTAGCGCCACAACCACCACCACCCAGTATATGGTACAACGAAGAGAGACGACGACGCAGACACTAGACTGGCCAAACCTGTCAAGTCCAGTGTTTGTCAGACCCCTAGTGTTTGTGTGTCGTATCTCTTCATTGTACTCTAAATATTGTTTTTTGAATCGCTTTTCAATGCAGTACCGAAGAGCCTAATTTTTTTACCTTATTTATACCACTGTCAGTTGGGCAGTTTTCAACGACCATTGAGATCGATGACCATCGAAAATGCAAGTAGCACTCCCTAGCGTGTAACGTGTCAACCTCTCAGGAAACATTGGATCGAATGCCCTTTGAGAGGTTGGCGCGTTACCCGCTTGATGGTGCTACAGTAGTAGCTGTATAGATTAACTCTACAGCCAGGAAATGACGTCAAACAGGAAATGACGTCATCAAGGACGTATGACGTCACTCCAGGCCGCAGCCGCTCCGCCCTCATATCAGTGAGGTCAGTGGATAAGATAGTGTATCCACCGATTAACTATCAGTGACATCACATAGTTAATCTTAGTGATATGATATCAATGATAAGATTAAACAATAATGACGTCATGGTGAAACAAACTAGGAATCGAACTTGGGTCCTTTAGGTTGTCAGACGAGCAGCTCAAGCCACTGGACCATGGGCTCTACATGTTTACTTGCGTCGCTAATCAGGATAGAACTGTGTGGGGTGGAGACGTCGTTTGATTTCTTTTACGCCAGGTGGCGTCATGGGGAGTTGAGTTCGTTCATCTAGAGATGGCAGCACTTCCAGCAAATTTACCGCCGTTCAACAGATGGCGCTACCGATAGATATAGCACTTGGTAACAATGGGCCGCTCAGGTTACATGCGACACGCACACGCACGATAAGATAGCTCAGAAAACAATGGAAATCATGTATCGATAGTGTGAACAATGGGTTCCCAGGTTTCAATAACATGCGCCGCCAGGATAAGGTAACGGTTAACTCAGGTAAACAATGGGAACTCACGTGTCGATAGTGTTTGATAGGCACCTGGATGCACATTTAATGACTTAATAACACGCAATGACGTTAATAACAAGCAATGACATGTAATAACACGCAAATGACATGTAATAACACGCAAATGACATTTAATAACACGCAATAACATCCGATGACATTTAATAGCATTTTCCGATCGGGTTGACGTCCCGATCAGTCCGTCACCTAGGTTGGTTGCCGCGTCAGAGCGCCAGGTAGGTTTCCGACCATGTGTAGTTTTGGTTTCGGTTTGAAATTCCCACCAAGCGCCCTCTAGTTTTCAAGCTTTGGCCGTCTGTAGTTTCAGTTTCGGTTTGAAAAAACAAATGGACGTCGGGGCCCGCCACCTAGGTTGGTTGCCGCGCTAGAGCGCCAGCTAGGTTGGTTTCTGACCATGTGTAGTTTTGGTTTCGGTTTGAAATTCCCACCAAGCGCCCTCTAATTTTCAAGCTTTGGCCGTCTGTAGTTTCGGTTTTAACAAAATGGATGTCGGGACCCGACGCCAAGGTTGGTTCCCGTATAGTTTATGACCATGTGTAGTTTTGGTTTCGGTTTGGAATTCCTAGGTTTTGAATGGTTGCAGAAGCCACCTTGTTTCAAGCTTTTGACCGTCTGAAGTTTCGGTTTCGGTTTGAAAAATGCATGGCGCGTGACAGCATGATTTTTTTTCCCCATGCCACTGTGATAAGTACACCCAAATAATGATGTATGTCGGAGACCAGACAACAGTGTATATATTCCTTTTTTATTTTAGCACATTATTTTTCTACTCTTTTATTTAACTACCGAAGGGTATGTTACAAATTACCAGATTCTTGCTTGGCATCATCCTTGTACAAAAGCAATCTGGAAAACAAAGGAAAACGAAACATCCTGTGAATGCTTTTCTCAATCAGAACAAAGTCTGGGACGGCTAAGATCTTGATCGGGTGCCACGCAACAACAACAAGCAGCATTATCAAAGAGTCGGCTAACGTTTCCACTTTCCGATATGTCTCTCATACTGTGTCGTGCATTTGCGTTGGAGTACGGCCTTTGGACATGCCACACGCTAAAGTAAATAACCCGCTGACAATACCCTCAACAATCACTATAAAGTAGAGGTGTTCTATAGACATGCATTTCCAAACTTGTGTTGCTCATTGTGACAACAGCAAACAACGAATCGAGAAACAGCGCATGACCGCGTATTGTGGTTACCAGCTGTGACGGTTTCGAAATAAAAATAACCAAAATGGCATAAGGGCGAGGGTATACTCACATCTTGCATGACGAACTAGCACTGGGAACGGGACAGAGAGAAGAGGGTCGTCCATGGAGGTTCGTTCACAATCACCGGACTCAGTCTTCGACAGCTAGCTTATAAGACCCGTGATTTTTGTTTTATTTCAAGGGAAGGAGGGATCACGTGAATGCATCGTGGGCAGCTTCTCCTTTCGCAGGAGCAGCATGTGAAATGCGATACCCTCTTGCCGACACGCTCTTCTTTCTTCTTCTTTTTGTATGATAACACAAGCCGCGAAACACTGTGTCGGAGACACCCGTCTGGCTTTTTCCAAGCGCTCTTTGGGAACGCCAACCAAACAAAACATTATCGTCCTCGCAAGATGTATTTTCGACTGCCGCACAAAGTAAATAGAGTTATATATGTGACAGTTGAATGAAATCCGTGCTTGATAGTGTACGTCAATAAGACGCTGTCGCTTTGTAGCAAGTTGCATGATCTCGAAGCGAGTGGAATACTCAAACGGTTTCACTCATTCTTACGTGACCGTTAGATTAGTAAAACGAAGGATGTACCTTGAAACGAAAGAAAAAAAAAGGAATCGACTATATGGAGCGCGGAATACATTTCCTTTGGAGATTCCCAGATGACTTGATTTCGACGATTATTCGCTAATCGCTAGAACTTCAAACAGCACAATATTCGTCTCAACTTGAAATGGTTCCATAAAATGTGTCCTCTTGACTGCTGTTAAACTAATTTTAATATGTCCTTTCGAGCAAGGTATGCTTTCTGATTAGGCGGAGGTATCCAGTTTGGCTCTCACGTTTAACCATGACTTCTTCATTTTAATATCGAACACTTTTTCCTTGAAGTGCATGTAGCTTCTCGTAAGGAGAGCAAAATGGTATCAGCCGAAAATTGTCTAATGGTTCACGGCGCTTGATATAGTCATCGAGTTCAATGAGTGTGGATACATGAGATGCTGAAACTCTCACAAAATGAATTTCTGCTCTTCTATCATCGTTGATCCAAACGATGCAAATCCTACCAGATATGAACACAAGGTGTCAAATAGAACTCTGTTAGCGTCCCGATATGTATGCGGCTGACATATGGGTGATAGTGAGTATAATAGGGAAAAAATGCTTAAACATATAACCAGACCGCGATCTGTAAATATATGATAGTCTACATTTCAGTAGGTTAGGTTTAGTAGGTTCTCCCCTCATCTCTATGTTGTCGATCTATAAGAAAGCATTCAATTAGGTCCAAATTACGATCTTTCAATTGATAGATTCGAAATGATAGCTTTCCAACTCAATGTCGAATAATTATGGATGATATAACATAAGGTATTGGTTGGCGTGCTTTATCCATCCTGGGGTGTGCTAGCTGTTCACTTCATCGATTTCTAATAGCATAGAATAATTGATTCCTTACACATACCTGCTTGCGAATCGTTCACATGTTGCTACATGTTGGTACATATAGCTACATTTGATTATCACGAATATGGAATACTTAATTCTCTTGTGAGTGTCTGTATAGCTTGAAATGGGATAGTATCTATTCTTTACATGTGTTGTCTAGAATGTCTTATAGAAATGGTTTGCCCGCGTGTGGACATTGAGTCTATCCACAATGTCGCCCTGTTAATGTATGATTTCTATCGTTTCTTGCGTTAACTATTTACAATTATTGCTAAGATTGGTTGCAGGTGGATCTATCCCTGTCTCTCGAGAAAGGGATGGAGGTTACATATTTGAGTATCAGATGTCCTATAATTAAAAAAGTGAATTTGATTTGATTGTCATCGTATGGATTGAAAACATCTTATTGAAGCTAAAAGCCGTGTCCCTGATGTAAAATAATTATCGCTAGCTTTGATTTCATTCTTCAGATAGAAACATAGTGGTGGTGGTTTGTCGTTTTCATAGACTGCTTGAGTCTCACTCCTCTGTCTCTGTCGATTTCTTGATGACTGCCTAATATGCTGTGATTGACTTGTTGTGGGTGGCCGGTTTTTTATCATAAATAATAATTATTGCTAGCATTGATTTCTGTATTTTTGAGATTTAAAAAATACTTGTGGTACAGAAAATTGAGTTATTGGTTCGCTGGACACATCTCTGGGAATTGATTCCTCTGTCGTAGAATAATTGCAGTTAGCTCTGATTTTATTCCCTAGATGTGATAAGCTGGAAAGGACCTATCAAAATTAGCTGAACACCAGTCAGGAGTGGAACCATTTTTAAGTTGAGACGAATATTGCGCTCTTTGAAGTTTTAGCGAATAATGGTCGAAATCAGGTCATCTGGGAAACTCCAAAGGAAATGTATTCCGCGCTTCATACAGTCGTAATTAACCGCGATGAAAATATATAACATGTTGTTTATGACAGTGAAAAAATGGCTAGGAAACAAGCGAGCTGGTGAAGATGGTGCATAATGTAAAACCCCGAGACTAGGGAACACGAAACGACTTCGTGTTGTGTCTGTCCTTTCGTGTTCCCTAGTCTCGGGGTTTTACATTATGCAGCATGTTGTTTATGCTGGTTTATCCATCCTGTGTTGTGTTGTGCAGTCGATCGTTTCGGATAATATTAGCAACATACTATAATAGTTAATTGCCAGCATGTTGATTGAGAATCGCTTCTCGGAATTAAAGGTTGTGCTTTTCACATAAAATGATTGAACCTCTATGTGCAATAAGGGGATAAGTCAAATTATCCCCTTTTAGTGTTTTTGTTAAATTTTCCCTATTATAAGCTTAATATCCCTTTATATTAAAGCTTAAATTTTGCTTGGGTGCAGAAATCAACTTGGACTTCCGCTCGAAAAACATGTTCTTCCTACCTCACGTAACAGTGTCAGCAGTGCTACTGAGCGTTTTAATCGGAAAACGTGCTCACTATACTAATAAGTCATGTTTTGCTGGTCATACAGAACATTATTTTCAAGATTATGCTCGTTTAGCAGCACGATAATCACGATCTAGGCTGCTCCACTGCACAAAGGTAACTTCGGACATCCTGCCGTCACCATGAAAGTCCGACTCATGAAAAGTGTTTTTTCCTGCACGAAAGCCCTGTGCGTGCTTTCTTATATAGAAAAAGGGGATATGTCATGCTCCTGGATTTGTTCAATCTCTGCTAAATCACACACTCAGAAAGGACGCTAACGGGACATGCATGTAGAGTAGACACACGCATATATGTTACACATTTTGCATTTGCGTTATTCGAGGGAACTTATCTGCAACTACTTTACCAAATATTCACTCGCAGTTTTCTCGGTTTGGGATTTTCGACTTATCCCCATATTGCATACAGAGACTCAATTATCCCTTGCTGTGATTTTATTCCTCAGATAGTAACATAGTGGTGGTTGTTCTTCGTTTGATAGACCGCTTGAGTCTCACCTCTGTCGATTCCTTGATGACTGAAATAATATGCTACAAGAGATTGATTGTAGCTGGTCGGCTACTATGATAAAGAATACTTGGTGCTAGCATTGATTTTCCTTCTCAGATATTAAAAATAGTTGTGACATAGAAAAGTGAGCGTTTGGATGGATGGCCTATTGCTGGGAGGGTTGATATAGAACAATTGTTGTTAGTTCTGATTATATTCCCTAGATATTATAGAAATCGTAGAGTTATGTACGTTGCATACTCCCATTCCTTACAATGTCGATTCGATGTTGTATCAGGTCATCCAGGCTAACTATTAAGACTCAGTTACCAATTCGAATGTATCAAGTTAAACTTTATTTGGCATCGTATGACATGACGGTAAGCACAAGTAAAACACGAGTAAAAATATTTTGTTATCTACACCACACTTTTTTTGTCACATCTAGGGAATAAAATCAGAGCTAACTGTAATTATTCTACGACAGAGGAATCAATCCCCAGAGGTCCAGCAAATTAATCACTGAATTTTCTATACCACAACTTAATATCTAAAAAAATAAAAAATCAATGCTAGAAATAACTATTCTTTATGATAGAAACCGACCACCCAGAACAAGTCTATCACAACATATTAGGCAGTCACCAAGAAATGGACAGAGGCAGAGGAGTGAGACTCAAGCAGTCTATGAAAACGACAAACCACCACCACTATGTTTCTATCTGAAGAATGAAATCAAAGCTAGCGATAATTATTTTACATCAGGGACACGGCTTTTAGCTTCAATAATATGTTTTCAATCCATACGATGACAATCAAATCAAATTCATTTTTTTAATTATAGGACATCTGATACTCAAATATGTAACCTCCATCCCTTTCTCGAGAGACAGGGATAGGTCCACCTGCAACCAATCTTAGCAATAATTGTAAATAGTTAACGCAAGAAACGATAGAAATCATACATTAACAGGGCGACATGGTGGATAGACTCAATGTCCACACGCGGGCAAACCATTTCTATAAGACATTCTAGACAACACATGTAAAGAATAGATACTATCCCACTTCAAGCTATGCAGACACTCACAAGAGAATTAAGTATTCCATATTCGTGACAATCAAATGTAGCTATATGTACCAACATGTAGCAACATGTGAACGATTCGCAAGCAGGTATGTATAAGGAATCAATTATTCTATGCTATTAGAAATCGATGAAGTGAACAGCTAGCACAACCCAGGATGGATAAAGCACGCCAACCAATACCTTATGTTATATCATCCATAATTATTCGACATTGAGTTGGAAAGCTATCATTTCGAATCTATCAATTGAAAGATCGTAATTTGAACCTAATTGAATGCTTTCTTATAGATCGACAACATAGAGATGAGAGGAGAACCTACTAAACCTAACCTACTGAAATGTAGACTATCATATATTTACAGATCGCGGTCTGGTTATATGTTTAAGCATTTTTTCCCTATTATACTCACTATCACCCATATGTCAGCCGCATACATATCGGGACGCTAACAGAGTTCTATTTGACACATTGTGTTCATATCTGGTAGGATTTGCATCGTTTGGATCAACGATGATTGAAGAGCAGAAATTCATTTTGTGAGAGTTTCAGCATCTCATGTATCCACATTCATTGAACTCGATGACCATATCAAGCGCCGTGAACCATTAGACAATTTTCGGCTGATACCATTTTGCTCTCCTTACGAGAAGCTACATGCACTTCAAGGAAAAAGTGTTCGATATTAAAATGAAGAAGTCATGGTTAAACGTGAGAGCCAAACTGGATACCTCCGCCTAATCAGAAAGCATACCTTGCTCGAAAGGACCTATTAAAATTAGTTTAACAGCAGTCAAGAGGACACATTTTATGGAACCATTTCAAGTTGAGACGAATATTGTGCTGTTTGAAGTTCTAGCGATTAGCGAATAATCGTCGAAATCAAGTCATCTGGGAATCTCCAAAAGAAATGTATTCCGCGCTCCATACAGTCGATTCCTTTTTTTTCTTTCGTTTCAAGGTACATCCTTCGTTTTACTAATCTAACGGTCACGTAAGAATGAGTGAAACCGTTTGAGTATTCCACTCGCTTCGAGATCATGCAACTTGCTACAAAGCGACAGCGTCTTATTGACGTACACTATCAAGCACGGATTTCATTCAACTGTCACACATATAACTCTATTTACTTTGTGCGGCAGTCGAAAATACATCTTGCGAGGACGATAATGTTTTTGTGTGGTTGGCGTTCCCAAAGAGCGCTTGGAAAAAGCCAGACGGGTGTCTCCGACACAGTGTTTCGCGGCTTGTGTTATCATACAAAAGAAGAAGAAAGAAGAGCGTGTCGGCAAGAGGTATCGCATTTCACATGCTGCTCCTGCGAAAGGAGAAGCTGTCCACGATGCATTCACGTGATCCCTCCTTCCCTTGAAATAAAACAAAAATCACGGGTCTTATAAGCTAACTGTCGAAGACTGAGTCCGGTGATTGTGAACGAACCTCCATGGACGACCCTCTTCTCTCTGTCCCGTTCCCAGTGCTAGTTCGTCATGCAAGATGTGAGTATACCCTCGCCCTTATGCCATTTTGGTTATTTTTATTTCGAAACCGTCACAGCTGGTAACCACAATACGCGGTCATGCGCTGTTTCTCGATTCGTTGTTTGCTGTTGTCACAATGAGCAACACAAGTTTGGAAATGCATGTCTATAGAACACCTCTACTTTATAGTGATTGTTGAGGGTATTGTCAGCGGGTTATTTACTTTAGCGTGTGGCATGTCCAAAGGCCGTACTCCAACGCAAATGCACGACACAGTATGAGAGACATATCGGAAA
This sequence comes from Ornithodoros turicata, assembly GCF_037126465.1. Lineage (NCBI taxonomy): Eukaryota > Metazoa > Arthropoda > Arachnida > Ixodida > Argasidae > Ornithodoros > Ornithodoros turicata. The sequence goes on from NW_026999316.1 coordinate 347,351, forward strand.
GTGGAAACGTTAGCCGACTCTTTGATAATGCTGCTTGTTGTTGTTGCGTGGCACCCGATCAAGATCTTAGCCGTCCCAGACTTTGTTCTGATTGAGAAAAGCATTTCACAGGATGTTTCGTTTTCCTTTGTTTTCCAGATTGCTTTTGTACAAGGATGATGCCAAGCAAGAATCTGGTAATTTGTAACATATCCTTCGGTAGTTAAATAAAAGAGTAGAAAAGTAATGTGCTAAAATAAAAAAGGAATATATACACTGTTGTCTGGTCTCCGACATACATCATTATTTGGGTGTACTTATCACAGTGGCATGGGGAAAAAAAAAAATCATGCTGTCACGCGCCATGCATTTTTCAAACCGAAACCGAAACTTCAGACGGTCAAAAGCTTGAAACAAGGTGGCTTCTGCAACCATTCAAAACCTAGGAATTCCAAACCGAAACCAAAACTACACATGGTCATAAACTATACGGGAACCAACCTTGGCGTCGGGTCCCGACATCCATTTTGCTAAAACCGAAACTACAGACGGCCAAAGCTTGAAAATTAGAGGGCACTTGGTGGGAATTTCAAACCGAAACCAAAACTACACATGGTCAGAAACCAACCTAGCTGGCGCTAGAGGTGTGCGCCGCCGCGCCGAAGCGCCGCCGCCGGAGGTCGGGACCTCGCCGTCGCCGCCGTGCCAAAACTGTCGGCGCTCCGCCGCCGCCGCCGCCGATGTTGAAAAATCGGCGCGGCTGTGTAATGTGCCCATTTTGATCCACTTTCTAGAAACGAATATCTCCCATACCTAATATTTTGTTTGTTTTTCTTTCATCTTAGGTTCCAGGCTTCATTTGTGGTGTTTTTAGCAGTAACAATTTCATCTCCTGATATGCTGTTTATGCTTTAGAGTTTCGTTTCATAACCGACCCTGGAGGCACAACTCCAGGAAAACTTGTCATTCAATTCTTGCAGGTTGTTTGCCGGTGATCCACCAACACAACAGCACTGGTCATGATCCATATACAGGGTGTTTTGTTTTTTATTCGTCACAGAATTTTTGTTTAAAAAATAGCGGAACGAAATAGATGCCGCTTTTGAGTTGGTCAGGTCTCGAAGAAAGTATGTAACTATAAGATGATTAATTACCTCAAATACATTAATTCTTTAATTAAGGGATTTCGCGTAAAAACGTGATAGCAGAACGGAAGATATTAATCGTTGAAAGCCATTCCATGTTTAAGAAATTCTTAAACGCGCACGTGTGTTGAAATATCCGACGCTGAATGTCGCTATGCAAATGGGCCGAAACAAGAAGTAGCAATTTCCGAGCGCAGAAATGACGCGAGCTTCGCCTTATCTGGGTTGGAAAGCGATCTATCTGGCCAACAGATTAGCGCCTACACCAATCAGCTCGATCGCTCCAAAGCACTTGGTCCTCTCACGTGGATTGCCCGTCGCTCTTTCTGCGCTCGAAAAGTGCGTAGCAAATAGTGCATTTTGTGTGTGCCGGAGAAAAGCACCCAGTCAGAGAGGGTGTTTTCAATCGCGGAATGTCGGGGCTTATAATGCGCGCGAAGCATGGCAGACTCAACCCACTCGTTCTGGACAAGTTTATACTGTACGTAAAACCCTTTAATTTCGCGAGACCTTAATTTTCGCGAATTTTGCGAATCGAGAAAATTCGAGGAACTCGAGGAGCGGGCGAAATTTAGTTGTTGCGAATATATCCCTACTCGATGCGCGAAAATTTAGGGCTGCGAAATTATATATATTTATTATATTTATTCATGATAACTACAGTCTCTGCAAAAATGCTGTTCAATGACGTGGTGGGTGCGCCTTATATCATATCGTTTGCTAACGTTCGCATATTTATATGGTTTCCCAAAAAGAGCCACTGGACCAGTGGACAGAGCTTTCACGCGTCGCCGTCCTGTGAACGTTCGGCACTCGCTATAACTGTTGCGTGTAGTTGCCATTAAAGGGATGGCTCGTCGTTCTGATTATCCAGCTATGTTGTTTTCTCCAGCGCTTAACGCGCACTTAACGCGCCCAGTCGAAGTTCTTGGGCGACGACCTTCTTGAAGTGCTTTACTTCTCCTAATGTTCCTTTGTGTGTTCGGTTTTCCTTCATAATACTATCCAGTGCTCACGCACTTGTTTGGTGTATGGTACAGTAAATACTGCCACCGTTACGGTGTCTATGATGGAGAAAACACCCCAGCACTGAGGTGTTCGTGCGTCCCCGTTGGAGAAGAGAACATATTGACAGCCCACGGGGCGCACGCCGGTATGACAGCATCGGCGTGACGACGCTGACGCCGCCGCCGCCGGGCCTTCAACCTGCTGTGCGCCGCCGCCGAAAAAAATGCTCACGGCGCACACCTCTAGCTGGCGCTCTAGCGCAGCAACCAACCTAGGTGGCGGGCCCCCGACGTCCATTTGTTTTTTTCAAACCGAAACTGAAACTACAGACGGCCAAAGTTTGAAAACTAGAGGGCGCTTGGTGGGAATTTCAAACCGAAACCAAAACTACACATGGTCGGAAACCTACCTGGCGCTCTGACGCGGCAACCAACCTAGGTGACGGACTGATCGGGACGTCAACCCGATCGGAAAATGCTATTAAATGTCATCGGATGTTATTGCGTGTTATTAAATGTCATTTGCGTGTTATTACATGTCATTGCTTGTTATTAACCGTCATTGCGTGTTATTAAGTGTCATTAAATGTGCATCCAGGTGCCTATCAAACACTATCGACACGTGAGTTCCCATTGTTTACCTGAGTTAACCGTTACCTTATCCTGGCGGCGCATGTTATTGAAACCTGGGAACCCATTGTTCACATTATCGATACATGATTTCCATTGTTTTCTGAGCTATCTTATCGTGCGTGTGCGTGTCGCATGTAACCTGAGCGGCCCATTGTTACCGAGTGCTATATCTATCGGTAGCGCCATCTGTTGAACGGCGGTAAATTTGTTGGAAGTGCTGCCATCTCTAGATGAACGAACTATGGCGGGCTATAAACGAACTCAACTCCCCATGACGCCACCTGGCGTAAAAGAAATCAAACGACGTCTCCACCCCACACAATTCTATCCTGATTAGCGACGCAAGTAAACGTGTAGAGCCCATGGTCCAGTGGCTTGAGCTGCTCGTCTGATGACCTAAAGGACCCAAGTTCGATTCCTAGTTTGTTTCACGATGACGTCATTATTGTTTAATCTTATCATTGATATCATATCACTAAGATTAACTATGTGATGTCACTGATAGTTAATCGGTGGATACACTATCTTATCCACTGACCTCACTGATATGAGGGCGGAGCGGCTGCGGCCTGGAGTGACGTCATACGTCCTTGATGACGTCATTTCCTGTTTGACGTCATTTCCTGGCTGTAGAGTTAATCTATACACTACTGGAACGCTATGTTCAACTCCTTTGGCCTT